>NC_141032.1:8780000-8867500 GCF_052040795.2 Danio rerio
GCATTTGTTCTATGGGCTTTTTTGCAGACGAATTTAGATGTTATTTATGAAGGCAGCGTTTCACCGTCCTGCCAAAGCAAATGAAACAGCGCTTTGATATTTGAATAATCCTTATTACCGAAATGAATGTACGTGCTTCACTTTCTTTCTACCGACTTAGATTGCTCTGTTTGTTCTGCTCTCAATCCAGCGATTATTTCAATCTTCGTCGTTTCTTTTACCGAACCATCATCTTTTTTTTTTTTATTATTATTATTGGCAACCTGCTGGAAGTTTACAGGGCTTATTGTCCATTAGAGCTCTCTGATCTTCTTATATCGCTGTTTTCTGACTGAATCCAGACCTCTGAAGCCTGCGTTTCCAAAACTGTGGAGTGGGAATTGAAATGGAAAAAGCCTGTCGGTTTTGCTAATAATGGCAAAGTCACAAAAACAAGGAACGGAACCTTAATCATTGCCCAGTCCAAATATGTTTGTGAATTGTGCTTTCTTGTCATTTCCACAAGGCAGAACTCCCTGAGCTGAAGTATGCGAGGTGAGATAGCAGACAAGCCAACAATGCGCGCGTCTCTCCCAAGCCTGACCTTTGAGGAAATGAATAGTTTTATTGTGTGTCCATTACAGAGCCTGAAACAACAGTCGTGTTATTAAAGGGATAGTTCACCTAAAAATGTACATTTTGTGATCATTTACTCACTCGTTTTAAACGAGCGAGTTTCTTTCTTGTGTTAAAGACAAAGATATTTTGAAAAATGCTGAAATCCTGTAACCATTGACTTTCATAGTACATTCATTAATTTTGATTCAGCTCAGTTCCTTTCATTCATCTGGGGTCGCCACAGCGGAATGAACCACCTACTTATCCAGCCTCAAGCAGGGAATCAAACTCGTGAGCATCATGGTGCTATATGTTTGCGCACTTAACCACTAGGCTATTGGCGCCGATTAAAGTTATTTTTAAAGTTATAAACAGTTTTAGGACAGTATTTTGTCTTAGCTGAGGCTGAGTTTTTATTTCTCTTTGAAAAGTTCTCTGGTTAGATACTCTGTTAAAATGGTAATAGGAAGGTATTTAATGGTGTTAGTTTATTGCATAACAGTATACGGGAAGGCCCATTTCTTATTGTCATTTTTCTCTTGTTTATTGGGTTGTTAAGAGTAAAATTGTTGTTTTATTTGAAATGTTTTTGTTTCAGGTAAGAGACGCTTAAAATTAGTTAGCATACCTTAACAAGAATCAGTTTAAGGCACTCGAAAAATGTGCAAAATTCCTAAAGCCTTTATTCACATGGCTAAATCTCTAAAAACCTACGCGTTTCGGCAAGAGTCTGCCTTGATCAGGGTAACAGTGATCAGGTGCGTTTAGAGCAGGGGTCTCAAACTCAATTTACCTGGGGGCCGCAGGAGGCAAAGTCTGGGTGAGGCTGGGCCGCATAAGGGATTTCACAAAAAAAAGTCCTCAAATGTCATTATTAACAGTTTTAATTATTTCTTCTGAACATGAAGTGTCCTGAACATTAATAGAACATTGAGTGAAGATTATGAACAGTTCTTCTGAACATGGCATCTTTTGCCTACTTCTTGCTGCCAGAGACTTGACAGCGCTTCTTCTCACAAATCTGAACCACATTTGGCTTTAGAGCGGAAGCAGTTGAGACCCTCAGTATGGCTTGAAGATGATCATCATTAAGTCTAGACCTGTACTTTGACTTATTGAAGTCCTAGGGAAAAAAGTGGGGTAACTCACTCAAAACTTCCATTCCCTTACCTAAAAAAAGGCGTATATATGTATAAATAAAACACCCCCACCCCACTCCAGTCACATCAGTCTGTACCAGTCTGTATCTACCTATAATATCAACACAATCTCAGGCACGTGCACACATAGGGCTCAACCTGTGCAGTGCACATGCCCTTTTTAGTCTTGCATAGAAAGTGCCCTTCCAAAATGATTAAAAGAGCCCCCGCGACGCGACACACCCTCGGTCCCACCCTTCAGTAGGCGCGCGATAACACCGCTCTTGAGTACGCGCGCGACAACACAGCTAATCAGAACGCGCGCGACAACGCGCATTGAGTGACAAGCGCGCTGTGTACGGATAGAATCAGCGCTCCCCGCTCCGCTGATTCTGTCAGTGTACAGCGGTCGGCGCGGGCCACAAAATATTGCACTGAGGGCCGCAAATGGCCCGCGGGCCGCGAGTTTGAGACCCCTGGTTTAGAGTCTCTTTTGAGTACTACGGTCACATGACTCATTTAAACATCTCAAATGGCACTCAAATAATTTAACAAAGTCTACTATCATCATAAATTCGGCATAGATACACAAACACCCACTTGCATATATGGGAAAAGAGAGAGAGAGAGAAAAAAAAGGAAAATACATATATATATATATATATATATATATATATATATATATATATATATATATATATATATATATAAAGAAGAAAAGTCTAATTCACCATTTAAACCTGGAAATTTGGTTGCTTTTAATGTATAGATCCAAAAAGTCTCTCTCTGTTTTAATCTTTTTATCCTGTTTCCTCCTCTTGTAGAATTCTAAATATGTTCAATACCAACTATTTTTAACTCTGAAAAGTTCTCTGGTTAGATACTCTGTTTAAATGGTAATAGGAAGGTATTTGTCAGTGTTAGTCTTTTGCATAACAGTATAAGGGAAGGCCCATTTCTTATTGTCATTTTTCTCTTGTTTATTGGGTTGTTAACAGTAGAATTGTTGTTTTATTTGAAATGTCTTTGTTTCAGGTAAGAGATGCTTAAAGTTAGTTAGCATACCTTGTTTTGTTTGTTGTTTTGCTTTTAGTTCCCTTACAACCTTGGTTTTTGACTGTATAAAACATATGCATAAAACATATGCTGGTTAAGTTGGCGGTTCATTCCACTGTGGCAACCCCTGATGAATAAAGGGACTAAGCCGAAAATAAAATGAATTATTGGTTAAAAATCAGACACCATATTTAGTTTACTTAATCCAATATAAATACTGTATGTACTTTAAATGGAAAACGCACTTTTTTCAGTGTATCTGTTTTTTCTACTATGGAAGTGAATGGTTACAGGTTTCAACATTCTTCAAACTATCTCCTTTATGTTGAAAGAAACTCACAGGGAAAATAGTCAGTGAGTACATTTTCATTTTTTGGGTGAACTATCCCTTTAACGTGTCCTCTCCTGTAACAGCTATAATCCCAACAACCTGAAGCTGAACGGAAAGAGGAAAAACAGAACCCAAGCTGCCAACAACAGATGGAAAATAAGCGTTCATTTGTCTTTCCTTTTGGAGCATTGCTTTATGTGTTCTCAAACAGCTGGAGCAGGAAATTCAAATAAATGTTAATGCAGTGTGGTGATCTTTTCTGGAGTCCGTCGCCCCCCCTCCGGGCCCGCTATTGTGGGCTCTTATATTTTAAAGCGAGGGGGCCGGCGGCGTTTGTCAGGAAGCACAATGTGGCTTATTGTGGTGTCTGGTGCCAAGCCCCAGTCACTCACGATGACTAATCTGTTATTATCCTCAGCCAATCATTTCATGTCCAGGGCGCTTGGGGGAGTTACGAAACTCAAGAAGGCCTTGCTTAAATATTAAACACCTCCAACTTTGTGCAGTTAACATCTCTTAGGCTAATTAATGCCCTGTTTAGCTACAGTGCCCTCAGTGGGTGACGTGCAGGTGAAAGGGTTACTTATTTGCTAATCAAATGCATCAAGTTTAATTCAAATCCATT
The DNA here is from genome assembly GCF_052040795.2 of Danio rerio. Lineage (NCBI taxonomy): Eukaryota > Metazoa > Chordata > Actinopteri > Cypriniformes > Danionidae > Danio > Danio rerio. Next base: position 8,783,749 of record NC_141032.1, read on the forward strand.
AATAATAAATAGTATGTTTACTACAGTATATTAAGTAAATAAGCAATAAACTATATATATATATATATATATATATATATATATATATATATATATGTGTGTGTGTGTGTGTGTGTGTGTGTGTGTATAATTACGTATAATTATGTATAATATATAATATTTTATTTAGTTGTAATTTTATTTATTATTTATATAACACAAACAGTAAATTAATTAACAAATATAACAAAAATCGTAATAATTACACATTGTTTGCACATGTTGCAACATACTTTTTTTTTTTTTTACACTTTTTCCTGTGGAAAAATGGTCAACAAAAGCATCATTAGATTTAATAATATTTATATCTTTATTTATATGTTTATTGATAAATAAAAAATAATATATATATAATGTACATGTGTCTGTATTATTATATTTTAATAATAATTATATCTATATTTATATGTATACTGCTACATTTACCACTACATATACAAATACATAGACCTGTATATATACACAAAAACATATACATGTGTGTATATACAACACAAAAGTATTAATTGCACCATGAAGTATTTTTTTAAACATTCTGTGGAAAAATTATAACAACATTTTAAAAAAATTATATTTATATCGATATTTAAATGTATACTGATACATTTATCACTACATATAAATACCTTGACCTATATACTGTATATATACAAATACATATACATGTGTGTATAAATAATAAAATAGTAATAATAATACTATGTTTACCACTATAATTGTAGCAAATAATTATGGCCAATAACATAAATAGTAGTAATTAATCGTTGAAATATTTTTTTTTTTCATTTTATGTAGAATAAAAGAAAAGTTATATTAATAAGTTAATAATATTAATAATACATTTTTATACTAATAAATGTAACATTTTTATATTTTATTATATAATATTATGACAACAAAAATATTATACATGACATTATGAACCTTATTGTAAAGTGTTACCCAATAGGTAATAATTGTATGGATTTTACTATTGTTATTATTATTGTTGTTGTTATTGTTATTATTATTACATTTACCACAAAAATTTAAATACACAATACAAATCATTAATTTCCCCCACCTCATTTGCCCCTTTTTTCTTCCTGTGGAACATAATAAGAGAATAGATTTTTGTGTGTTCCTCACACAAAGCTGTAATATGACTTAAGAAGACTTAAAATATAGTTTACAAATCAGATGGGCTTTTTTATTGTGCTCTTTTGTGTCACATCTTGAAATTTGATAGAGATGATTACTGTAAAAAAGAACATTTTCCTGGAGATGGCTATTGTACTTTCCCTTTAAGTGGGTTTCTGTCTTTTGTTATATATAAACTCATTGATGGTTTTTTTTTTTGGAGGATGTGGTATTTGCTCTCAGGGGTCTGCTCTCAAACCCCCAGGTGATTTGCACAAGTTTGCAGCAAGGAAGACAGCAGCATGTGTTCAAAGCGCAGAAAAAGATATTTAGATATTTCAGAATAAACTATTTTGGGCTGATTTATCAAGTTAGCCGTGGAGCCCTTTGAGACATTAGTACAGAGATGCCATTTACTTCTGATCTGAGACCATTTAGGAGATTGAATGATTTCTCCTAGAACCCCTTTCACCCTAGACCTATGTTCAGTTTGACCTTTAACCCCCCCAGTGAGTGATGCTTCTGCTTAATAACAGCCATTAGTGAACGCTGGTGTTTTCATTTCTTGTCACCACACGTACTGCGGCTCTTTGAGTTTAAACATATTGACATTGCAACCTTTCAGACATGCGGTGTCTAATTTCCAGCAACCTAAACCCTGTCAAGTATCTAAAAGCTTAAAAGCTGTATCCCCTGAAGTAGAGAATAATGGCACGATGGCAGATATATAGTTGAAATCAAAGTTATTAACCCCTTTTACTCAAATGTTTCCCAAATGATGTTTAACAGAGCAAGGCATTTTTCACAGTATTTCCTATTATATTTTTTTCTCTGGAGAAAGTCTTATTTATTTTATTTTGGCTGGAATAAAAGCAGTTTTAAACTTTTTAAACAACATTTTAAGGTCAGGATTTTTTTTTCAATTTCTACAGAAACCATCGTTATACAATGTCTTGCCTAATTACTGTACCCTAACTTATATAATTAAAATAGTTAAGGCTTTAAATGTCACTTTAAGCAAAATACTAGTATCTTATATAGTATTTAGTAAATATCTAGTAAAATATTATGTAGTGTCATCATGATAAAGATAAAAGAAATCAGCTTTTACAAATGAGTAAAAACTATTATGTTTATAAATGTGTCGAAAAAAATGGGGAAAAATATACTGGGGGGCTCTAAATCTGGAGGGTTAATAACTCTGACTTCAACTGTATATTCAACACAGGATTTTTTGGAAACACTGAAAAACATACTTAAAACCTACATTTGGCTGCAATTTTTGAGTAAAATGAATGCTATGGGGGCAGTATGGCGCAAACAACTTTTGTTCCTTTTCACATTAATGATATTCACAGAATGATATGCAGTTCTTTGCACAACACCAAATAAATTAACACTGTCTATGTTTTGTAACTGAATATGCTTGCCTTATTATATGGACATCTTTTCTGATGTGGTCAGTTTGCTCGGTAGCTTACTTTGTACGGTCTTGTACTTGGTTACAGATTGCTCCAGTTTGAGTCCCGTGAAGCATGGTTCCACAAAAAAGTTAAAACCAATGTAAAATCAGAGTAAAACTATGTGATTGCAGTGTACTTTTCCATTACGTTTGCTTTTAAAAACACTATTGGTTGGGTTTAGGGAAGGGTTCAGGTCAATGGTTCGATTGAGTGGATTTGTATGACAAACCCAATCTTTTTGTTGACCTATCTACTTCCATTTGGACAGCTTTTCTGGCGTGGTCAGTTTGCTCAGTAGTTTACCTTGCACGGCATTGTCTTCTGGCAAAGACCTTTTAGAACTCGTCTTAAGACTAAAGGTGACCGTATCTTCTGTGTTGTGGCACCAAGGCTCTGGAACTCTCTCCCTTTGGCACTGAGAAATCTAGGATCTGTTGAACTTAAAAAAAAAAGCATTTAAAGACACATTTTTGGGCTTTTAATTAACTGTATTAGTGTGTCTGTACTTGGATTTTTAACCTGTTTTAATATGTTGTCTTTTGTTGATATGTGTTATTTTACCCTTTTTTCTGAGTTTCTCTAATTATAAGGCACTTTGTGACTTAATGTCTCTGAAAGGTGCTGTAAAACTAAAGTTTTACTTACTTATGTGATGCAGAGCGCTCCAGTTTAAGTCCTGTGAAGCATGATTCCACAAAAAAAGTTAAAACCAATGTAAATTCAGTGTAAAACTATGTGATTGCAGTGTAATTTTCTATCATGTTCGATTTTGAAAAAAAACTATTGGGTTGGGTTTAAGGAACGGTTCAGGTCAGTGATTTGATTGGGTTGATTTGTATGACAAAACTCACCTTTTTGTTGACCTATCTACCTCCATATGGACAACTTTTCTGGCATGGTCAGTTTGCTCAGTAGCTTACCTTGTACTGTTTTGTCTTCTGGCAAAGATCTTCTAGCAATTCCCAGTACTTGTCTCAAGACTAAAGGTGTCCGTGCCTTCTGTGTTGTGCCCCCAAGGCTCTGGAACTCTCTCCCTATACCACTGAGAAATCTGGGATCTGTTGAACCTTTTAAAAAGCATTAAAGACACTTTTTCGGTCAAGTTTATTATTAACAGAATTAGTGTTTCTGTACTTGGATTTTTACTTGTTTTAATGTTTTCATTTATTGATATGTGTCCCTGTTTTCTGTTTTTTTCCTATTGTAAAGCACTTTGTGACTTAATGTCTGCGAAAGGTGCCATATAAATAAACCTTTACTTACGTGTTGCGGAGCACTCCAGTTTAAGTCCTGTGAGCACGGTTCCACAAAAAAGTTGAAACCGATGTAAAATCAAAATAAACTATGTGGTTGCAGTGTACTTTTCTATTACAGTTGATCTTGAAAACAATATCGGTTGCATTTAGGGAAGGGTTTAGGTCAGTGGTTCGATTGGGTTGATCTATTTGATAAACCCCGCCTTTTTATTGATGTGTACAAGAAGAACGTGTATCTGAAACGTACAACATAGTGTACCCTAAGTAACATATTTCAAATTCGCAAAAAATATAAACAGAGCCTGATCATTTTTTATTTGAAACAGCAATGTATTTAAAATTGTACAAAATAAAAGAAGTTTTGCAAAAATGTAGGCTGATTCACATATTTCCAATGAGCATGGACTGGCTATATCTCACTGATTTTGCTTACATGCAGTTGCACTTCCACAAGGGGCACTGTAGCATCTTTGTTGGGTTAACAAAACTGCTTGTTTCGGGTTAGTGCAAGTTTGTTTAATTATCAAATCAAATTAATGCATGGATTATAGGAATAATAATGATGGGATTTACAATTTAAAGCATGCTTTTTTATGCATTACATACATATACTGACAGTTTTACATTTTAAAAATGACAAAAAGTCATGACAACAAATGTTTTGTGTGTTACTTTAACATATTTTAAAATGTTACTCAGGTTTCAACTATTTTTTTCAAGTTATACAAAGTTTAACCTAATGTTTTAGTCAGTTTTGTTGAAGTTAAGATGGCTTGAAAAGTTAATTGCATTTATCTAAAAGATTTAAGGTATGCATAGTTTATTTAAAAAAGCGTGAATATTAAATAATGTTTTTTTTTTTTTTTACAACACTAAACTAATTCACTGATGGTCAGATGAGAGTATAATCCTGCTCCAAACTATAGTTTTATAGATATAGATATCTGTCGACATATATCTGTCATATATCATCCAACATATATCGGTTAGCATCTTTATACATCGGTTGACATATATTAGTCATATATTTGTTAACATATATTCATTATATATATCATCCAACATATATCAGTTAACATCTTTATACAGCGGTTGACAGATATCGGTCATATATCTGTCACATATATCCATTATATATCATCCAACATATATCTGTTAACATCTTTGTACATCGGTTGACATATATCAGTCACATATCTATCAACATATATCGGTCATTTATCTGTCAACATATATCGGTTAACATCTTTATACAATTGCAAAAGTTAATTGCATTTATCTAAAAGATTTAAGGTATGTATAGTTTATTTAAAAAAGCGTGAATATTAAATAGTGTTTTTTTTTTTCAACATTAAACTAATTCACTGTTGGTCCGATGAGAGTATAATCCTGCTCCAAACTATAGTTTTGTTAGTTAAAATGCTTAAATGTAAAAAAAAAAAAAAAAAAACTGATTTAAATATAGCCACTGGTAAAACACTGCAAAATAAGGATTTAAAGATTTTGTCACACTTAATGTGAAGCTTTTTTACTCATGCTATGTTTTACTTCATTACGCAGAACCCTGCTATTGAAGACGGACAGTGATCCTTTAATATGCGTGCCCTTTGTAATGGCCCCTCGAATTATGAATGATTAATTCTTTGGACAGTAATTGCAAAAGACTTGTCTACCGTTGACTGCAGATGAAGAAATCAGCACAATAGTGCATTGATAGCATACTATCTTCTTATCCTCTGTCATCTAATCCCTCCTTTGTGTCACAGTCAAAATGCTTTTTAATTAGTTTCATTGGGGTAATGCGCTTCTTTCCATCCCGTCTGTGGCTATTGTCATCATGTTGAGTCACATGAGCACCACTATTGTTTCCAGCGGGGCTCCCCAGAATACATTTGCCATTTCCCGTGAACAAGCGCAAGTTAATCGCTTTGACATAACGTGTCTCTCGTCTCCAGCGCTTGACTGCCGCATTTTGAAATTTGGTATTAAAAGAAATGTTGTTTGAGGTGTTTAAATAGAGATGCTATAGTATTTATACACATTAAACATTTGTGCATTAATTATGTCAATTGTTGTTTTGACGATTTAAGTTTTTTGACTACAAATTGTAGGTTATTAGAATATCACCCAAGATATGGCGGATCACATATCTATATACTTTGGTTGACATATATGTGTATACATCGGCTGCCGTATATTGACTGATATATATCGGTCATATCGGTTGACATATATCAGTCATATATCTGTCTACATATATCGGTCTTATATCATCCAACATATATTGGTTAACATCTTTATACATCGGTTGACATATATCAGTCATATATTTGTCGACATATATCGATCATATATCATCCAACATATATCGGTTAACATCTTTATACATCGGTTGACAGATATCAGTCATATATCTGTCGACATATATTGGTCATATATCATCCAACATATATCTGTTAACATCTTTATACATCGGTTGACATATATCAGTCATATATCTGTCGACATATATCAGTCATATCTCTTCCAACATATATCGGTTAACATCTTTATACATCGGTTGACATATATCAGTCACATATCTGTCGACATATATCGGCCATATATCATCCAACATATATCGGTTAACGTCTTTATACTTCAGTTGATAGATATCAGTCACATATTTGTCAACATATATCGGTCATATATCTGTCAACATATTTCGGTTAACAGCTTTATACATCGGTTGACATAAATCAGTCATATATCTGTCGACATATTTCGGTCATATATCATCCAACATATATCGGTTAACATCTTTATACATCGGTTGACATATCAGTCACATATCTGTCGACATATATCAGTCATATATCATCCAACATATATCGGTTAACATCTTCTTACATCGGTTGACATAAATCAGTCATATATCTGTTGACATATTTCGGTCATATATCTTCCAACATATATCTGTTAACATCTTTATACATCGGTTGACATATAACACTCATATATCTGTCGACATATATCGGTCATATCTCTTCCAACATGTATCGGTTAACATCTTCATACATCGGTTGACAGATATCAGTCATATATCTGTCGACATAAATCGGTCATATATCATCCAACATATATCGGTTAACATCTTTATACATCGGTTGACACATATCAGTCACATATCTGTCAACATATATCGGTCATATATCTGTCGACATATATCGGTTAACAGCTTTATACATCCGTTGACAGATATCAGTCATATATCTGTCGACATATATCGGACATATATCATCCAACATATATCGGTTAACATGTTTATACATTGGTTGACATATAACAGTCATATATCTGCCGACATGTATCACTCATATCTGTTAACATATATCGGTTATCATCTTTATACATTTTTGACATATATCAGTCATATATCTGTCAACGTATATCGATTATATATCATCAGACAGCGCTGGAGCAGCGTGAGAGACCGGACCACGGTGCATCAAACAAAAGGTATTAAAAAAGGAAAAATACACAACTCAAGACACTTAAATGCCTGTCTTTGTTGTATTTCCACCACGTCTGTGATGCTCGTCCACAACTTTATGCATTGGGTTAAATTAGGCTGTCCAGTATTTGTGTTCAGTCCGTTACAATGACAGATAAGCTGTCAGGCAGTGTAATACAGAGAGTGAATCAAAGTGCATCAAATGATCGGCAATTAAAAGGGGAAAAAAATTAAAATAGAATAAATATATATACTTTTATATTAGACACACATCAGATGCTTGTATTTGCCGCAGCTTCACGTCCACAACTTCACCCATTGGGTTAAATTAGGCTTTACAGTCTCCTTTACTTCCATTGTATCTGTTCTGCTAAGCGAACGGAACCAACCGCGTGACGTCAGACACAACGACATTCCAAGATGTTGGTGCCCTAGGTCTAAAATCTAAAGTAAACAAGCCATTTTCTTCGAAATGTTTACATTAATCAAGTTTGCTTATATTATTATATATATTTTTACATTAAAGGCGAAGCAGTGGTGCAGTAGGTAGTGCTGTCGCCTCACAGCAAGAAGGTCGCTGGGTTGCTGGTTTGAACCTCAGCTCAGTTGGCATTTCTGTGAGGAGTTTGTATGTTCTCCCTGCGTTCGCGTGGATTTCCTCCGGGTGCTCCGGTTTCCCTCACAGTCCAAAGACATGCTGCAGGTTAATTGGGTAGGCTAAATTGTCCGTAGTGTATGAGTGTATAAGGATGACAGGGCGGCCGGAATGTGTAAAAAAGTCATTATCATATGGACAAGTCTAAATGGAGGACTTGTTCCAAAGAGCCGACCCCGCAACCACGGGACTAAGGCCAAAGAAGAAGAAGAAGATACATTTTCATTAAAGTGGAATCCAATGTACTAAATAAGGTAAACTTGACTGAGTGCTTCATTTCCCCTTTAACAAAATATGAATATTACAAGCTATAAATATACTAACCGAATTATATAGTTATAACACTGTACAGCTATACAATACATGTGGAGAATATTTTTAGATTGTAACATCTAAAAAAACAAACAACAAATGTTTTTATTTGATTGCATTATTAATATTGGCACTGCTCAAAAAATACACAAAACACACATGAATTGTACATAAAAGTAGTATTTTAGCAAAATAAAATGAATATTTTAGTCAGAATTATGATGCTTGGGTTGTTTAGTGAATGCTACACAAAAAGTATTGCAGCCGAAGTAAACATAATGATGCGTTTATTTGAAAACAAGTGAACTGTTAGGCATTTAAAATCAAATTTTTTCCATCTTACATCAAAGGCAGACAATGTGTTAATCCATTCCTTCCATGCTTCCAAATATCTGAGATGAAAGCTCCTTTATTTTCATTGTTTTGGACGTGACTGGAGATAAATTTCTGGGGTGCTGCTCAAAGGGGCAGCTTGGACCCTTTGTAGTGCGTATGAAAGATGCTCGGTGATATCAAATCTTGAACAATTCATGAGAAATCCCTCGACAAGCGCATGAACCGCTCGCTCTGTCATTCTGCTGGATGTTGCACACAAATACACTTGTTCTGTTGCATAAAAAAAGATGCATCTCTCTAGAAATCAAGCCATCTGTTATGTGCACTGTTTAGGGAAAGTGAAGCTCTTTGACGCACACCAGAAAAGGCTAGCTTTGAATGGGGTTTGGTGTAATAATATCATAAGTGTGTAATCTTAGAAACTCAACAGCTGTAGAAACAAAGAGGTGCGTTTTGGCAGCTTGAATCACACGCCGTCTTGACACTTGCGATGGAAGCCTGTTATTTTGAGCCATATGGAAATGATGCAATGACAATTAATATTTTGTTGCAGTGATTTTAAATCATTTGAGGTCCCGGCACAATATGTTGGACTGTATTGTTTACTCCGTTAGCCACACAGACACACAAACATGGAGCATGTATGGATTAAATATTGTTTTTAAAAGGAGCATTGTTCATGGTAACAAAGGATTTGATTGAAAATGTTAATTTCATCAGTTGTTCACGGAATAAAATCAAAAACAGGTTTTACTAAGAAAATAAAGTACATCTACATAATAAGTAAATTGTGAATTCAGTGAAATTGAAAAAAACAGTTACTTGCCTTTTACACACTGTATAAACGTCTGTACATATATATATATATATATATATATATATATATATATATATATATATATATATATATATATATATAAAATTTGTAATATTTATGCATATTTGTCAACCTGAAAAAAGATAAAATTATTATATTCAAATAAATTAATATATAAATTAAATAAAATATATATGTATTATTGATTTTAATATAATTAATATTTTTTAAGTTTGACAAATTAATATATGTGTGTGTGTAATATGTGTGTATTCATATATTTAGTAAAAAAGTATATTTAATATTAACATTTAAATGAAATAATAATGTTACTAAAACGTAAAAACTCCTGTTATATTGTTCAATCCTTCATTTTCTTTGCGGCTTAGTCCCTTTAATAATCTGGGGTCGCCACCGCGGAATGAACCGCCAACTTATCCAGCTTGTGGTTTACGCAGCGGATGCCCTTCCAGCTGCAACCCATCTCTTGGAAATATCCAAACACTACGGACAATTTAGCCTACCCAATTCACCTGTACCGCATGTCTTTGGACTGTGGGGGAAACCGGAGCACCCGGAGGAAACCCACACTAATGCAGGGAGAACATGCAAACTCCACACAGAAACGCCTGCTGACCCAGCCGAGGCTCAAATCAGCGACCTTCTTGCTGTGAGGTGACAGCACTACCTACTGCGCCACTGCTATATTATATTATATTATATTATATTATATTATATTATATTATATTATATTATATTATATTATATTATATTATATTAAATTATATTATATTATATTGTATTATATTATATTATATTATATTATATTATATTATAATGTATTATATTGTATTATATTGTTTACTGCATTCCACAAGACAATCTTCAAAGTTTTTGTTGATATTTTTAGATATTTAATTGCTAAATTAAGTTTCATATTTAAATTTAGTTTTAACCCCATTTATTTGTTTATATGAAATATGTTTGTATCTATCTATCTATCTATCTATCTATCTATCTATCTATCTATCTATCTATCTATCTATCTATCTATCTATCTATCTATCTATCTATCTATCTATCTATCTATCTATCTATCTATCTATTTATCTGTCTGTCTGTCTGTCTGTCTGTCTGTCTGTCTGTCTGTCTATCTATCTATAAGAGAGAGAGAGTGTGTGTGTGTGTGTGTGTGTGTGTTTATATATATATATATATACTCTCTATCTATATACGTGTAAATCTATACTACACCTACAGCTACTGCACTATTACTATATATATATATATATATATATATATATATATATATATATATATATATATATATATATATATATATATATTCTGCTTTCAGTATTACATTCAAAGTTTTGTTGATGTTTTTACATTTATTTTTAAATTCTTTTCAACTTTTTAATGTAGTTTTATCCCCATTTATTTATTTTTTAAAAATATGTTTGTATAGATTATTCTTTTCTTTAAGTAAACTAAATTAAAAGTAGTAACATCTTGGAAAACCAGCTAATTCATTTATAAAAATATACTGTATATAACAATAATAATTTTTTAGACTTATACTATCGTGTAGTTTGTAGCCCACTGGATAAAGAATATAATTGGTTATATTACTATTTATATTATACTGTACACTAAACATTGAAACAAACTCATAATGTATTTTTTTAATTATTTATATTATTTATTTTTATCTACAATCAATCCACTTCTTATTCTCACAGCTATATTAGGAATACTTTAGAAAGCAACATTGCAATAACAGTAGCATTACTGTAACAGCTTCAGCTATTTCACACTCTGCTATTATCTCAGTTCAGTGTGTATTGGTGCCATTTTTTTCAAGATATTAGTATTTCTCCTCAAGCTATGAAGTCACCAGCACAACAATCCAAACAGATTCCCCAAATAACCAACCACCTGCCGCTGTTTTCAGAAACATGCAAAGCTTTTTACATTCAAATGTCCCTAATACGCCTTTCTTGTTCTTCTCCAAAGGACTTGGCTGACTAAAAAGCCTGGGAAGTGTTCAAAATGCAACTATTACTTTTCAAACAAGCCTTTCATTCACTCAGTGTGATATTTTTTACCAAGCTGAAAAAGGAAACGCTCAGTTGAGAATGAGCACTGTTCCTGCATTCGATCACTAAACTCAATCTTTTTTTATTTCATGAATGCCTGCCTCAAAAATCACTTATCAGTATCAGTTGATACACGTGTGGGCGGCACATTTCTACCCATAATTCCATAATATTAGGCTTTATTTGATTCCAGCTTGTCTGAGGCTTCAATTACCCCGAGCTCATTTCGTTTTCCAGGATATTCCCCCAATGTCCTAACGGTTTGGTTGATGATTTATGGCACCTGCCGATATTTCGATATTCGCGCGGCTCCCTATAGCTGTAATATTCCTGCAAGGCTCCACATATAAGCATCTGTACTGTATTATTGATTACCTCACTGCTAACTTTGCATTTAATGGCCCTTGTAAAACATGAATAAATTTGGTTATGTCAAAATGTTCCACTTTGCGACGAGACAAGAGACACACTGAGCCTATTATTCTAATGATCCCTCAATACAGAGAAGTGAATAACAAGCTGCAGCAGCGTACAAAAGACACGGATACTGTTTCACGAAAAGAAAGATCATTTCCCGTGATGAATGCGAGAGAAAAAGTAAATGCTGATATCCAGTGTTGAGAAAATGTCCACGTGTTTGTGATTATTTTGCAGGAATTGTTGAGTTTAGCAACAAACAAAGGTCATTAAACTAATAATGCAATGTTTTTAACAGTGTGACTTGACTATTTAATGGCATTTCTGACTCATGTTGTCAGCAGTTGTAGAATATATATTCAGTAGCATAAAAAGCCAAACCAATATGTTTAAAACTGTGACACATAGTATAATATTTCAATGAAGTAATACAGTTTCTAAAGTAGTTCCACAATTAACAGCGGGGACAAGAAGTGGATTGAGTTTAAGTAGACCAAAAACAGATCTGAATTTGCTGCTCGTTTAATTCTTGAAGAATATAAATAGTAATAGAATACAATCGTCTCATAATGTAATATTTATGTTTCAAAAGTAGTTCCAGTTTATCTGTGTAAATGGGAACGAAAGTGGATTGAGTTTAAGTGGACTTTAAAGGGATCCGAATTTACTTTTGATAAAATCTTAATTTGTTTCCATTATTAAGTGTTCAGTATGATATGAATAATAATGGAGTGAAATATTTAAATTAAGTAGTTTTTCAAAGTAAAGTAGTTCCTAAACAAACAGTGTGAACGAAAAGTGGACTGAGTTTACTTTTGATATTCAGAGTTTAGTTTAATAAAAATACAAATTTTATTTATAATGTGCTTTTCAAATATTCAGTTTCAGTACTATGAGTTGAAAGAAAATCTATAGTTATATTTCTAAAGATATTCAAATTAATAGAGTGAATGAGAAGTGGATTTTGTGTAAATAAATCAAAAATATATTTGAATTTACTATATTAATGTTTAGCGTTTAGTAATGTAATTAACAATCACAAAATACAAAGTTGCATTAATGTAATATACATGTTTTTAAAGAAGTTTGTTATATAACACAGTGAATGAGAAGTGAATTTAGTTTAAGTGAGGACATCTGAGTTAGTATTAATAAAAATACTGTATATTACTTGAATAATGTTATATTTACGTTTTTGAATAATTACTGTCTGGAAAAGTGGTGGATTCGATTTTAGTGGACCAAAACTATTTTTTTAACACATACGCGCACTTCTTAAATAATTTGTTTTCTTTATTTATAAACCTAAACTCTGTCAATACACTTCTCATCTGTTTAAGCATCATAGCAACAGCATTGCTTCCACCAATAGAATAGCACCAATTTAAGGCAGGGCGGTTTGTTTCTCCAGTGGCAGATGAGGATTAATAAAAATAAAAAAAATCACTGTAATTATTACTTTTCCAATTCCATCTCCTAATGCTAGTGCTATAAAAATGACAATCTTTATATAATCTTTCTACAGCCGCAGTAGAAGCTTTGTTTTTTGCTTATTCTTCAGTATCATCATCTCTTTTTATCCCTTTATCTTTGATGTCTTAAAAAGCATCGATATGAGATGTTAAATGTTAACAGTTTGCGTTCAAATGAAAAACAATCACAACATGATTGTTTCGGAGCAAATGGAGCCGCTCTCCTTTTGTGTCTATTACACCTCCAGTTATTTCTGTACATTGTTATTCTGTATTTACAGCATGGCAATCGATACCGCTCGGCTATACTGTGCTGTTGTTGTTATCTTTCCTGCCTCTCGCATCAGGCATATTGAAGTATCAGAAGCTATTTAATGACCCGACAGGGGCGCCGAAATCTCAGCAGCCCGCAACATTAATAGATGGATGTTATTTGACTCATTAGAGGTCGCGGCTGTGAATTATAATTAGGGAAAGACTGATTATGCCGAACCCTAGTCTAATAAGACATGCATTCAAAATTTCTCTTCACACGCACACACTCATTTCTCTCACACACAGGAAATTGATTTGTGGGTTTATGACTGAAGTGCAATTTCGTTAACTATTATTGACGGGGAGTCTTGCTTTAAAACAGTTGCTGTGGAGATGACACACATTTTCCTTTCATTATTGTGTTCTGCGGCGCAGAGAGCACTAATAATAACACACGGCAATAACTTTAGCATCAATGCACGCTTATTTTAATACAGTAACCAGGACAACTAACAAGCAGCTGCTGTCAGGATTCTGGGAATCTGTTTTTTGTTGTCGTCGTTTTGCCGTTTCTGTCCTCACATATTGTTTCTCATCTGAATTATGGACTTTTTAAAAAAAAAAATTATTATTCTGTAATATAAGCAATGAGATAAAATAATGCTGTAATACTGTTGTAGTGTTACATCAGTGGTCCTCATCCACCGGGCGGTCCGTGGATCAATTGGTACCGCGCTGCACAAGAAATCATTAGTTATGTTTTACGTTTTATTTATTATCTGAGTCTGAATTAGACAGCGTTGGGCAAGCTACTTGAGAAATGTAGTGAGCTAAGCTATTAGCTACTCTACTTAAAATGAATCTTAACTGCACTAAAAGCTACACCCTGGGAATTGTAGTAAGCTGAGCTAAAAGCTACTTGGCAAAAGTCACTTAGCTACTTCTAAGCTATTTTTACAATTTTTATTTTTAAATCGAAGCAACTTGAATCCAAGTCAATCATATCTTGGTGATCGCTAAACCTGCCAATGAAAGATATGAGGCAGAATTCAGTTCAGTTATTTGCTGTAAATAATATGCTGTACTAAACAGAAACAAATTATAGTATATAACAGCTTAAACAAAAAAATCCAATAGGTGACACACATTTAAAATGCTATAGTAGTTTATAGTAAAGAGAAATATTTTGACATAAGCATTATGCATATTGTAAATATATTTACAATTCTTCATTAATAAATTTTACTACATAATGCAGTAATTTATAGTAGTACTTACTATAAATTACTAAAGTATTTTTTGAGCACAGCATCAGAAATTAAGCATCTTAACATGTACTTCTCGAGGTATGGTCACGAGGAATCCTGCTTCAGAAAAAACTCCTCTCCCTCCAACATCTTTCCATCAAGAAAGTTTCTCGTGCTAGCCTAATTTGGTTTGCGACGTCACCGACCAGAGGTGGCAGTAACGTACCAAAGTGTTTGTTGTCAACCACCATAAAACGGGAAAAAGAAGAAATCATGAATCTCGCCATCATATGAATTCAATCTCTTCGGCTAGACAATGGCTTCACAGATCTGTGAGCTCTGTGTGAATGTCGGTGCCGTAACTTATTAATCCGCGATTGGTAAATGTAGCTTTGTGGACACTACTGCGTTACTTGACTAGCAAAATAGCTTCGCTACTGAAAAGCTTTTTCATTTATAAAGTAGCAACGCTACCGCCAAGCTACTGAGAAATGTAGCTAAGCTAGTAGCTTCACTACTTGTAGAGACGCTACTGCCCAACACTGGAATTAGGGCTGCACGATTCTGGCAAAAATGTGAATCACATTTTTTTTTTTTTTGCTTAAAATAAAAATCACGATTCTTTCTCACGATTCTGTAAATGTAAAATAAAGGGTAATATGATTAGCCTATTATTATTGTTAAATCTCAAACATATGGTAAAACAACAATAATAATATCAGACTATGTGTAGGTCTACTGTTGCTTAAAATGCTAAATTTTGTATTATGGTGGACATGAACAGACTTTCAAAATGTCCTGTTTGTTAATTCACAGTAGAGATCTGCACAGGACTAAATTTTGAATCCTGCTCCCGCCAGGTTTTAGCCTGAACCCGACCGCTCTTGGTTTTATTCAGCATTTGTTGTCCCGCTGCCCGCCCCGCCCCTTTTTCTACCCACCGCGCCTGATCCCGCTAAAGAGCGGGGGGAGAACAAAACCGAAAACCATCCAGCTATACTGAGTCCAGACAGCCTATAACAAGCTGTCTGTATAAACACATACACACACAGACAAAGCTCTCTCTCTCTCATTCGCGCACACACACACACACACACAGCAACAAACAAGCTAAACACAGCATTGTGCTGTCTCATTCCCACATACATACATGTGCTCGCTCGCTTGGGAGTCGATATTGCTATTGCTTCCCGTCCAAAATTAAACCAGTTACTGACCGCTCCCGCTCCCGCTCTCATTCATTCATTTTCTTGTCAGCTTAGTCCCTTGATTAATCTTGCTGGATAAGTTGGCGGTTCATTCCTCTGTGGCGACCCCGGATTAATAAAGGGACTAAGAAGACAAGAAAATGAATGGATGAATGTTCAGACAGGCGGTACCGTAGCCTGAGCAAATCAGTGCAGTTTAGTTTTTATCCTGTCATTGTTAGACTTTTGAATAAGACCATATTTTAAATACTTTTTGATAGCTAAGATGTAATAATAAATCTATAAATAGTGAAACTAGCATAAATTGTTCATATTATTACTATTATAGCAAACTGTGCAGTAGTTATTTAAGTGTTAATTTATTTCTATCTGGCATATACTTTTTTAACTGGGTTATATTTTATATAACTTTTATATATAAAATATTTTATTTATATATTTATGAAATCATAAAAGCTTTTTATTATGTTAGGTTTTTATAGTGTTTGAGGTTTTTATGTTCTTGTTCTTTCGTATGTAACGTAATTTCGTTCTGCATTACAATTTATTGTGATGGTTTGAATGCCAAAATCAAGGAAACTGAACTAAAACTGTATGATAGGAATACATATTGCATTATTACAACATTATTTTTTAATATTCTGTAAATAACTGTGTGAATAAGACTTGGATTCAGATTTAGTGAGACAAAGGGAGATCTTAATTCACATCTAATGTTAAGTATGTTATAAATAATGATATTAGTGTTTAGTATAATATAATTACTGATACATAATGCATAATTACAACATTATTTTGTAAGATTATATAATAACTGTGTGAATATGATGTGGATTTAGATTTAGTGAAGCAGAATGAAATCTCAATTCACTTCAAATGTTCAGTATGTTATAAATTTTAATATCAGTGTGGAGTATAATATAAATAATGATACATATTGCATTATTACAACTTTATTTTGCTAATTTTCAAAGAGAAAAGCCAAAAATAACTGTGGACGACATGTGCATTCAGATTTAGTGAAACAAAAGAGATCTTAATTCACATAATGTTAAGTATGTTATAAATAATAACAGTAGTGTTTAGTATAATATAAATACTGATACACATTGCATTATTACAGCATTAGTTTGTTAATTTTCAAAACAATTCCTAAAAAATATTCTCTTTAAATGTTCAGCACTGTGTGTTATAAATAATATTAGTGTTTAGTATACTATACAGTTGAAGTCAGAATTATTAGCCCCCTTTGAATTTTTTTTTATTCGTCAAATATTTTCCAAATGATGTTTAAAAAAGCAAGGAAATTTTTACAGTATGTCTGATAATATTTTTTCTACTGGAGAAAGTCTTATTTGTTTTATTTTGGCTAGAATAAAAGAAGTTTTAAATTTTTTAAAACACATTTTAGGGACAATATTATTAGCCCCTTTAAGTTTTTTTTTTTTTTTCGATAGACTACAGAACAAACCATCATTATACAATAACTTGCCTAATTACCCTAACCTGCCTAGTTAACCTAACTAACCTAGTTAAGCCCTTAAATGTCACTTTAAGCTGTTTAGAAGTGTCTTGAAAAATATCTAGTCAAATATTATTTACTGTCATCATGGCAAAGATAAAATAAATCAGTTATTAGAGATGAGTTATTAAAACTATTATGCTTAGAAATGTGTTGAAAAAAATCTGCTCTCCGTTAAACAGAAATAGGGGAAATAATTAAACAGGGGGGCTGATAATTCAGGGGGGCTGATATTTCTGACTTCAACTGTATATAGTGATATACAACATTATCATGTTAACTTTCAAAAGAAGTAAGTGTGTGAATAAGACTAGGATTGAATTTAAGTGGAGCAAAATGAAATCTGCATTGTATTACTGTGTTCTGTGGTGCAGAGAGCACTTTATAATAACACACGCCAATAACTTAAGCATCAGCGCACACTTATTTGAATACAGTAACCAGGACAACTAACAAGCAGCTGCTGTCAGGATTCCAGGAATCCAGTTATTTTTTTAACCGTTCGATCTCTGTCATCACGCTTGGATTGATATTTTGACCCGCATATTTTAAAGAGACAGGTAGCTATTAGAGCGTGTGTGTTTTTTAAAGCACACAGTCATTATGAACCACAGATACCTGAAACTGTTTAAACCCCTATGGCATACATTTCATTTTTGGGGGGAAAATGAGGAACTTGGGGGATTATATATCATTATGAACCAGATATTGGATTTCTAAATGTTGATGCCTGCAAAATATGTTGACAAATATCCACCACAAATGGTTTGTGCGACTGTCAGTGTTTAAGTCTTGTCAGAAAGATTGTATTTTACAAGTTTGAATGCCATTATTATGAGTAATTATGAGTGGGAAGCGATGGATGCGAAATATTTTCAGTCGAGATATGTTTATTTCTAAATGCTGACAGCACAGTGTTGTTTGTGTTCATTATGTATACTGTTAATGAAGAAGAGAGATAAAGTTTTAGTCTGTTCATGAGCTGATTAGTGCATAAACGACCAAACTACTCTCTCCATCTTTTCTTCTGTGGCAGAAACATGATAGATAGATAGATAGATAGATAGATAGATAGATAGATAGATAGATAGATAGATAGATAGATAGATAGATAGATAGATAGATAGATAGATAGATAGATAGATAGATAGATAGATAGATAGATAGATAGATAGATATTTTCAGAGCATCTCAACACCTCAAAAATTGTTCTAGATATTTATAAATAATTAAGAGGGTTTTTTTATATATTTTTTCATACAAACATATTGTGTGTACAGTGTACTGTATAATTAAATTTTACTGTATATAAGGATATTTATTATCTATAAGAATATATACTATCTAAAATATGAATAGTATGCACTGTAAAATGCCAATGATATGGCATAAAAGTTTTGATTGAGGTTGGTTTACTTTAAATTTTTTAGTGTTCAGTTCAATACAAATAATAATCATTCATTCATTTTCTTTTCGGCTCACTCCCTTTATTAATGCGGATGCCCTTTCAGCCACAACCCAACACTGGGAAATATCCAAACACTTTGACACACACTCATGCACACTACGGCCAATTTAGTTTATTCAATTCACCTGTACCGCATGTTCTTGGACTGTGCGGAGCACCCGGAGGAAACCCACGCCAACACAGGGAACATGCAAACTCCACACAGAAATGCCAACTGAACCAGCCGGGGGTCGAACCAGCATCTTCTTGCTGTGAGGCGATTGTTCTACCCACTGCGCCACCGTGCTTAAACAAATAATTAAATAAATAAACAAATAAATAAACAAACAAACAAATAAATATATATATATATATATATATATATATATATATATATATATATATATATATATATATATATATATATATATTTATATGTATGTATATATATATATATATATATATATATATATATATATTTTTTTTTTTTTTTATATATATATATATATATATATAATAAAAAGTAAGTGGGCCAAAAATTATATTTAAATTTGCTGTTGAGTGTTCAATATAATATAATATAAACAACAATATAATATATTATGGTAATATTACTATAAAATCTAAGTTATAATATTTAAGTAATATTTAATACTTAAGTATTTAAGTATAAAACATTACATATGCTGTTTGTTCAAACTACAGTTGAATTAAGAATTATTAGCCCCCCTAAATTACTTACCCCCCTGTTTGTGTTTTCCCCCATATTCTATTAACGGAGAGAAGATTTCTTCAACACATTTCTAAACATAATAGTTTTAATAACTCATTTCTAATAACTGATTTATTTTATTTTTGTCATGATGACAGTAAATGATATTTGACTTGATATTTTTCAAGACACTTCTATACAGCTTAAAGTAACATTTAAAGGCTTGGCAGGTTAGGGTAATTAGGCAATTTATTGTATAACGATGGTTTGCTCTGTAAACTATCGAAATAAAATATAGCTTAAAGGGGCAAATAACTTTAACCTTAAAATGTTTTTTTTTTTTTTTACTTTTGTATATTTTTATGTATATTTATAACTGAATCTGCGTCTCATTTCGGAGTCTGCTACTGTCCACCGGAGGTCGCATTTCGGTCATGGACGCATGCTTTCAAAGCATTTCTGAATGAATCAATAAAGTACGCTGTTTTCCACCAAGGCTACATTGGGCAGGTTAAAATGACCAAATCAAAGACAGACATTGTGGCTCGGAAAACACATTTTCAAAGCAGAATATCTGATTTTAGCATGTTTCTTAAATATCTGCAAACATATTATGCTAATTTCATGCTTTGGAAGAGTCAAAAACTTACATACAGCTGTCTTAAATAGACTAAAATAAGATCTGGCTTTGTTTGTAGTGTATATTTGATGGAAAAGTTATGTGCTTATACAGTCACAGAACAAAATAATAAAAGGAAACTGTGTCGATCTGTTTTTTTTTTAAACCGTTCAATCTCTGTCATCATGCTTGGATTGATATTTTGACCTGCATATTTTAAAGAGACAGGTAGTTATTACAGCGTGTTTGCTGAAGCTGACTCAGTGACAGGGGAGAATATGTTGGTTAACGGTTGTTTTGGAGGGTGGAGATGTAAAGGAATGTATCTCAAGCCCCGCGTTTGACTTTCTGGGAATTCACCGGCCTATTTGGCCAGACTTTTAAAGCTTTATGCGTAATGTACATTAGCGGCGGCTGTTTTTATTGAGGCTTAGTCAGAGTTCCCTGGTGTCTGCAGAAGATGTCTGGCTGATAGCAAACTTTGTTGTATGGTGACAGCTCAGGTTTCCTTGTGTTATAAGCAAACAGGCTTTATTTTCGTGTTGTAATCAAGGGTTATGGACTTAAGTGTAACTGCTGATTGGAAGTTTATTGAAAAGACGTGTTGAGAGGTAGTTTGCATAAATAGTCTTGTAAACTTCCATCACAAGACTGGGCATGTTAAAGAGTGAGCTTTAAACAAACATCATGAGTGGGTTGATGTTTTTTTTTTCTTTTTTGTTCACAGCATGAGTCGTAATTGCAATGTACACTAACCGGCCACTTTATAAGGTATACCTTACTAGTACTGTTTTGGACCCCCTTTTGGCTTCAGAACTGCCTTAATCCTTCTTGGCATAGATTCAACAAGGTACAGGAAATGTTCCGCGGAGATTTCGGTTCATATTGACATGATAGCATCAAACAGTTGCTGCAGATTTGTCGGCTGCAAATCCATGATGTGAATCTACCGTTCCACCTCATCCCAAAGGTGGCCTATTGGATTGAGATCCGGTGTCTGTTGAGGCCATTTGAGTACAGTGAACTTATTGTCGTGTTTAAGAAACCAGCCTGAGATGATTCGCGCTTTATGACATGGAAGATGGTACACTGTGGTCATAAAGGGATGGAACTGGACAGCAACATTACTTAGGTAGACTTTGGCCTTGACACGATGCTCTATTGTTACTAATGGGCCCAAAGTGTGCCAAGAAAATATCCCCCACTTTATTACACCACCACCAGCAGCCTGAATTGTTGATACAAAGCAGCATGAATTCATGCATTCATGTTGTTGATGCCAAATGTCACAACGAAAATTGAGACTCATCAGACAAGACAACGTCCACTGAAACTGCCGCTTACTGGATATTTTCTCTTTTTCGGACCATTCTCTGTAAACCTTAGTTGTTTGTGAGCAGTTTTCTAAGATTTAGTAGTGTTTTGAAATTACTGAATGCATTATAATCATTAAAACCATGATTATTCCTCAGACTATAATCCTACAACCAAAATCTGTAATTGTTGCATCCTTATTCAGCACAAAAACGTACAACATTTGTAAATGCAATGAAGAATAGTTTTACTGAATTATAATACAATGAAGTCTTTGACATTTTATTATTAATAATATTATTATTACATTTCTGTTCCTGAATACTGTTTGACTATCCGAAAAACTGTTTCTTTGACCTTTTATCTTTGCTCCATTTTAATTATTCTTGCTTGGAATTTGTTTACTTTTTATACAGGATTCACACCCTTATAAAAGTCACCCCAATCAAGATTATTTTTAACCTAAAAAAAACTATTCAAGCTATCTTGTAAAATAATATTCACATTGCAATGTATATATAGCAGAAAAACAAAATATCGCAATGTCAGATTTTTTTCAATGTCATGCAGCCCTAATCATAATATTTAAAAGGCATTTACAGTTGAAGTTAGAATTATTTGCCCTCCTTAATTATTAGACCGCTTGTTTATTTTTTCCCCCAATTTAAGATTTTTTTCAGCACATTTCTAAACATAATAGTTGAATAGCTCATTTCTAATAATGAATTTATTTTATCTTTGCCATGATGAGAGCAAATAATATTTTACTTGATATTTTTCAAGACACTTCTATACAGCTTAAAGTGACATTTAAAGGCTTAACTAGGTTAATTAGGGTAACTAGGTAGGTTAGGGTAATTAGAGTAGTTATTGTATAACGATGGTTTGTTCTGTAGACAGTCGAGAAAAAAATATAGCTGAAATGAGCTTATAATTTTGTCCCTTAAATTGTGTTAAAAAAATAAAAAAACTGCTTTTATTCTAGCTGAAATAAAACAAATAAACTTTCTCTAGAAGAAAAAAAATATTGTCAGATATACTGTGAAAATTTCCTTGCTCTGTTAAACATCATTTGGAAAATATTTAAAACAGAAGAAAAAAATTCAAAGGGAACTAATAATTCTGACTTTAACTGTATATATATATAGTAGCAATGTTTCTAAAAGGCACATTTTTTTAGTGAGCATGGATAGGTTTGTTTTTTTATTTACATTGTTTTTTTTACTGAAAGTATAAGTACCTTGGCTACTAATTAGTCTATATATATCATTCTCTTTTCATCCGTTTCCTTGAGCTTTTTGTTCTGTCTTGTAACTTGACATTCCGTCTTTTTTTAAATAATGAAAACGTCGAGAGCCTGCGTTTCATTCCATCTCATCAAAACAAAGGTTCTGTTCAAAAACAGCTTCATTCGCTTTTGATTGATACCGCAGATCCTCAAACTCGAGTTTTGCAGAACAAAAAATATCATGAATTATTAAAACTCAGGGGCGTTTTTAACCACATACGCCCGTGTTTTATGTTTAATTGGTCCTCTTTGGCAGCAGCAAGCGGTGGAGAGGTGTTATGTAAATATATTCCCTCAGAGGCCCATTTGACATTTTTGTGGAGCACTCGAACACTATACATGAAGCTAACTGACATGGGCAAAGTGTCCGTTTGCTCTGATCTGATCAGGCATGTTAGGATTACTCATTCAGATTTCAGTCTGATTTTGGGACACATTACCTACAGTTGAAGTGAAAATTATTAGACCTTCTGTGATTTTTGCTGTGAAACATTTCCTAAATTATGTTTAAGAGAGAAAGGAATTTCACAGTATGTCCTATAATATTTTTTTCCTCTGGAGAAAGTCTTTTTTTTTCCCCGACTAGAATGCAAGCAGTTTTTTATTTTTTTAAACCATTTTAAGGTTAATTTTAGTAGCCCCCTTAAGCAATATTTTTTTTCTCAATTGTCTACAGAACAAACCACTGTCATACAATGATCAGAACCCCCTTGATGTTTTCACGACAATACAAAATCTAAAATGGTAGGGATTAAGCCAAAAAAAGGTTGTATAACTCTTATTTTTATCTACGATCTTACTTTCTCTCAGATTTCGCTCCCACATCATAACGCACATCATAATACCAGCCATACATGTAAAGCACAAATAATGTCCTTCGGTGACATCCAGCGGTCGTCATCCGTGAACCAATCGCAATCTGTTAGTTCGATTGCTTCGTTTGATAGAAGTTTGCTCCGACTTTGTTTCTGCGAATCCCATCTTTGCTTTAACTTCATATGTAAAACACTTGCGCTCCATCCGCGTAATGTAATGATTGTGTGGGCGCAGGTGAGATGTCATTTTTTGAGAGACACTCAAATATATCACGTGCGCTGCGTATGCAGTGTCTATAAGTCTTGTAAAACAATTAACTGCAAACTGAAATAAATATAATTTGATTATATGGTTTGGAATTGGATGTTTTATGAGATTTAAAATGTATTTTTTGAGGTTATTTTGCGTTTAAATTAAGAATTTAGCTGGACTGCAAAAAATTTGTGACTTCTTGTTGATTTTCCGTTGGATTCATCGATCGCGGAATCGTGAAAAACTAGGGGATCTGAATGATTAATTACTCAAACTTGTCTAATTAACCTAGTTAAGTCTTTGAATGTCACTTTAGGCTGGATAGTATCTTGAAAAATATCTAGTAAAGTATGATGTACTGTCATGATGGTGAAGAATCTGCACCTCTAAGTCCGAGGCTATATTGCTTCACCGGAAAAAGGTGGTTTGCCATCTTCAGGTTGGAGGAAAGTCCCTACCCTAGGTGGAGGAGTTCAAGTATCTTGGAGTTTTGTTCACGAGTGAGGGAAGGATGGAACGTGAGATTGACAGACGGATCAGTGCAGTGGCAGCAGTAATGCGGTCAATGTATCGGTCTGTTGTGGTAAATAAGGAGCCGAAAGGCAAAGCTCTCGATTTACTGGTCAATCTACGTTCCTACTCTCACCTATGGTCATCAGCTTTGGGTCCTGACTGAAAGGACAAGATCTCTTATACAAGCGGCCAAAATGAGTTTCCTTCGCAGGGTGGCAGGGCGCACCCTTATAGATAGGGTGAGGAGGTCTGTCACCCGGGAGGAGCTCGGAGTAAAACCGCTGCTCCTCCACATCGATAGAAGTCAGCTGAGTTGGCTCATCTGTTTTGGATGCCTCCTGTACGTCTACCTATGGAGGTGTTCCAGGATTGTTCCCATACGTTGTAAGGACTATGTCTCTCAGCTGGCCTGAGAACGCCTCGGGATCCCCCCGAAGGAGCTGAAGGAAGTGTCTGGGGAGAGGGACGTCTGGGCTGCCCCTGTGACCCGACCCCGGAAAAGCGGTAAAAAATGAATGAAAGAATCATGGTGAAGATCAATTACTAGACATCAGCTATTAAAGCTATTATGTTTAGAAATCGGCTGAAAAAATCTCTCCATTAAACAGAAATTGGGGAAAAAATAATTCAGGAGGGCTGATAATTCTGACGTCAACTGTATTTGTGCGTGCATGTGTGTGTGTTTTCTCCTCACAAAGGCTTCTTGTCAAGTGTGTTACAGGAAAATTGCGTAATGTGATTTTCAGTGCTCTCTAATCATAGTGTCGTCCTAGCCAATTAAATCACTGAACATAAAAAAGAATAAAATCCTTTCTTTAGAAAAGGTTGGGTTTTATTAACAGTGTGGCTGTTGAGCTCGTTCCTGACCTCTTCCGTAGCCCAAAGCCGAATCTAATCAAGAAAATGTACGTTGGATCCCTGCGTGATTAGCATGGCGCAGTGCGGCCCTTAAAAGAGGGATATTTTGAGACCAGTCTCAGTGGTGCTAATTGCGAGTAAAGGAGGAGAATGCTGTGGGTCTTAAATGGGTCTCGGAACTGCTGGAAATGAAGTCAAATTGTTTTTCTTTGTGGCGAAAGGAGGCACTTATTTAGGAAAATGTTATTCGGCCGCATCATGAAGTGCAAATAAATATGAGGTTTGTTTATTTTTGTAATAAAATGAAAATGTAAAATATTGGGAGCGTCTACAGTTCAAAACCACCATATTGTTTTGAGGTGATATTTAAGTGCATTGTGTTATATTTATTATTATTGAAAGTATTTGGTAGTTTATTTTGCCTTAATTTGTAAAGAAATGTATCTGTCGTCTTTTTTATTTCAAGTCTTTACATTTATATTTTGAATTTCAGCTGATGCAATAGGAAATATTGTTTGCATAAAAAAAAGTTTCCATTGATGCGAATTACGATTGTAAACTAAGTATACAATATTTGAATCACAGTTAATAATCAAAGTTTAACATTTACTAGAGGAGCGCAGTAAAGTAACACAGGATGAAAGTCACAAAGAGATTTTATTCTGCCCTAATAGCATATGCTTTCCAAACTGACAACACATTCAGCACAAAAAAATCTAAATAATTACATTTTATTGTCTGATTACTTTTAAAATATACTGAAACTTAAAATAAAAATGTCGTTTTGTACATTTTTTTTTCAAAGATAAAGGATATAAATATAGTTATGGATAGTTATTACAAACAAGTAACACAAAAAAATCTAGCTTATATTGTTGTGTTGTTTCTGACCCACCTGTGTGTTATTTTCGTCCCTGCTGATGGGGTCAAAAGTAATAATGTGCAACTTTTGTTTAAAGTGAAGTTCTATTGGAATTGTTCTAGATTGGTACAAAATAGCACCCTTGTGAGTTAGTTACTGCAGACAAAATTTCTGCTACAAACATTAATTCATTCATGCATTCATTCATTTTCTTTTCGGCTTAGTCCCTTTATCGATCTGGGGTCGCCACAGTGGAATGAACCGCCAACTTATCCAGCACGTTTTTACGCAGCGGATGCCCTTTCAGCAGCAACTCATCTCTGGGAAACATCCACACACACTCATTCACACACACACACATACATTATGGACAATTTAGCCTACCCAATTCACCTGTACCGCATGTCATTGGGCTGGGGGAAACCGGAGCACCCAGAGGAAACCCACGCGACTGCAGGGAGAAGGCGACAGAGCACTACCTACTGCGCCACTGCGTTGCCTCAAACAGTATCTATTAATTAAGTCTGATTAAAAAATGGTACTTTCGTCCTCGCTCTCCACTAATGCTTTATTAAAATCCAAATGTGTGCTTGTTAACATTAGTTAATGCACTGTGAGTAACAATGAACAACTTAAATAAGTTTAACTAACATTAACAAAGATGATAAATACTGTAAAAAATAGTTTTTATTAGTGAACATTATACATTAACTAATGGGCTATTATTATTATTGTTAATTCATTATTTTTCTTTAACTACGCTAACTATTTCCCATTGGCTGTTTAATGTCATGTGATCCATAGTGTTTGGTACAGTATATATAGCCTTCATGTTGCCGTTGTTCTCTGTCTAGCTTTGTTTTTATAACCACACTGTGAGTTTATTTTTTGTTTTGGCCATGCCAAACGCTATATGCCATGCCATGCATTATATTTATGTTATACGTTTGTCACTTCATTTATGCAAATGTAAATCAACACCTTTTTTTCACACCAACCTGTTATAGTAGGGTTGTTTAATTATTAACAGTATTGTGCACAATGTTTGAAATTTCTTATTTTCCTCATTAAAACAAGCTAATTTTACTCCATCTATTAAAAATATCAGTTCAATATTATGGCAGTGTTGATTTTAATGTTTTTTTTTTTCTTTTTTTTTTTAATGGACAGGAAGATCCAGGCATTTTAAAATGGATAAGAAAGATAGAAAGACTGAGGAAATGTGCTCCACAGAAAACGAAATACATCCAGTAAAAGTCCAATAAAACTAAACAGCATATAAATCAAAATATTTCATGTTCTCTTCTCTACAGTCATCAATTTGAGGCCGCAGTATATCCATTTCATTTGAAACAGGCCGCTGTAGTCATGCACCATAATTGTGACGACCCACCTTACGTTGTTATTGCTGAAATAATCAGTCTAGCTAAATAATTTTTTTTTTAATTGTCGTCTGTACTGTAGATGGCCTGTGTAAGCTAACCCTCCTCACACAGTTTTTGTGAATAATTGCAGATAATGGCGAGTAATTGGGAAACCTGTCTGGAAACAGTAATTGGCAGCAATTCCATTTTCCAGTATTGATGCAAACAAAACTAAAAAAGAAAGTCTAAAAAAAGTAGTTTTATGACTCCTGGCAGCAGAATATGTGTGAATAAAGCAAAATAGCTTGTTCTCTCCAGGGACAGCTTCGTTTGAGGTTTGCGACTCACATGTCATATTAGGAGAGCTTGTATTCTGAGGTGTCAGGTTTTTGAGGTCAAAAGATGTGAATGATTCTTTGATTCAGTTTTTTTTCTTTCCAGTTCTGATGGGAAGACTAACTGGCGAATGCTATTGTTTAGATCTCTGATCTCCAAGAACCGAGTGACGTGGCTTCCTGCCCAGAATCTTTTATATTGCCAATCCTAACAGAGAGCTGTCATGTTAAACCAGCAGCTCAGCCTCTAGTAAAACATAATAGCCCACAAATCTATATCCGGACCCCTGGGAGCATCTCTCCTCCATGGTTCTCCATTATAGAATAAAATTAGCCACATGAAGTCACGGTGCTTCGCTTTGGATTGAATTATCATTACCGTCAAGCTAATATAGGAGACTATGAGATTTATCGATGAGTCTTTGTGTGTTATGACTCATCAAGTGAATACAAGCAAAACATTGTGTGTATTTTTGTAACGATATTATGGGATGCAAGTATTCAGTATGGTGCTATCAGAACATTCAACAATGGTTCAGTCAAATTGAAGAACAAATCGACCAGATCAAATATAAGTTTGTATGAAGTTTGTATAAGAAATTTTTTATTTAAACAAACGTTGAAACTGGAAACTTTGAAACTCAACTATACCATTGGTCTTTAGTGTTACATAATAAGTGTGTGTGACCTGCAACATTGACGTTTTGTCCAATACAATTCTTCTGTTCAATCTGTTGAGTTCAAATGTGAGTTAAAGCATGGACACATTGGAGATCAGCATTAGGTGCTGTTCACGTATTGAGTTTTCTACGCAAGTGTACTTATAAATGAAAGTGATACCGTTGTTAGGTATTTTGCAGGTTTCACAGTACACTGCAAAAAATGCTTGTCTTGCTTAGATTTTTTGTCTTGTTTCTAGTCTAAATATCTAAAATTTCTTATATCAAGAAGCATTTTCTGCCAATGGGGTAAGCAAATTAATCTTGTTTTTCTTTCGACGTAAGATTATTTTGCTTACCCCATTGGCAGATTATTTTGCTTGTTTAAAGGAAAAACTCACTTAATATTGGCATATTATTTCTCAAAACAAGACAATATGTTTTGCTTGTCTGGAAAATTCTTCTTGATTTAGGAATTTTTAGATATTTGGACTAGAAACAAGACAAAAAAATCTAAGTAAGACAAGCGTTTTTTGCAGTGTAAATAGTAAATACAAATAGTGATCAGGGGCGCCTGCAGGATTTTATTCAAAGGTATGCACATATCCAGCACCACCCCTTTTTCTTATTTCAATCTCAAAAACCACTGATGCATGCTGTCAAATCATTTACAGTAAGGGCATTGCCGTGAGGGAGACCTAGAAAATGAAAGCACATCATTGTATCCTAATTTTAATATATTTTTTGTTGGTCAGTTATCTACTAGATAAACAAGAACAACGAATAACATCTGAGGTGAATTGTGTCATTGTTGGATGATCACACACACACACAACTAATAGCTTCTTTTTATTACATTATTTTATTCAATAGCTTGTTTTTATTACATCCTTCAGCAGTAACCGCTTTTTTCATTCTGACGCTCCCGCCACTAGTTTCCCCCTCTAGCTCCACCCACTTCCGTTACGTCACTTAACACACATTAAGCTACAAAGTGCTTCAAAAGCAGTCTCAAACTCTTTCGGAAGGGTAAGAGAACGTTCGAGGTTACTAAAGTAACCCTTCGTTCCCCGAGGAGGGGAACGGAAGCACTATAAGTGGATTTGATTGTAAAATCCACGCATTGGGAGGTTCGGTTCAGAAGCTACTCGTCTGAAAGAGTATTGAACGGGCCAATTAAGAATGAATTGGCAGCGCAAGCCTGCGCAGGTGAGCGGCATAAGCAATCAACTGAGTATATAAGCTCACCTGGCGCAGCAGACGCTATCCTTTTTAAGCTGAAGAGACTTTCAACAGCTAAGGGACAGTCATTATGGCGACGGAGTATAGTGCTTCCGTTCCCCTCCTCGGGGAACGAAGGGTTACTTTAGTAACCTCGAACGTTCCCCTTCGGGGGGAACTTCAGCACTATAAGTGGATTTGATTGTAAAATCCACGCATTGGGAGCCCATTGAAAGCGCCATAATGACTGCACCTTACCAACACCCCCGATGAGGAGATAGTCAAGCAAGCGTGACGCACCCACATCATGGGGGGCGCGGTCCTCCAACGTGTCCCTGGCCCTAATTTATCCTACTTCAACAGAAGTTTTACGGATTTATATATATTTTTTGGGGTGTCGTGAGCATCTAGATAATTCTAGGAATACGACAGTACGTTGGGAAGCGTGCAATCCCGATAGGGAGGACGCTGCGGAGGCCATCCGTTACCCAAGGGGGGATAGATGGCAGAATTTACATATGGACTAGCCCTAAAAAAGGGGGAGTACGCATAGCAAAAGAGTGGTTAGCGGGGAGGGAAGACACGGGTCCGCCCAGGGGGGGGGGGGACTTAACCGTGGCTGAATAAGCATATGGGATCGCCTAGTGGGGACCACGCATAGCAGACACCTTTACCCAAAACGCGGGCTGACCAGCGGGCAGACCTACAACGTAGTGGGCCAGCAAGTGACTCCTCCGCTGAGTCAGTGCTGGGGGCCACGGAGGAATCTGCAGGGCTCACCTGACGGGGAACTTTACTGACAGATAAAAAGGCGCACGTATCTCCGTGTTAGGGAAAATGGCGCAGCAAGCGTGTTTCAACACCCTACCGAATTGTTTCCTCAATCACCAAGGGTTACCTAATACCCTTGAGGAAACCGGCTCCACTCGCAGATTGTAAAACCTTGCAAATGTGTTGGGTGTCACCCAGCCCGCAGCTCTACAGATGTCTGTTAGAGGGGCGCCGCGTGCGCGCGCTCGAGAGGATGCGAAGCTCCGAGTGGAGTGCGCACGCGCTCTCGGGGGACGCGGCTCATCTCGGCTCTGATAGTGAAAGAAAGGCATCCACAATCTAGTGGGAACTTATTTCGGTACGGCACTTCCCTGCTGCCGACCGCTATAACAGACGAAGAGCTGCTCAGATGATCTAAACTCTGAGTGCGGTCCGGATAATACGCAAAACGCGAACTGGACAATAAATAAGGGCTGGGTCTGCCTCCTCCGAGGGCAGCGCTTGCAGGCTCACTACCTCGTATTAAAACGGAGTGGTAGGAACCTTGGGCACATATCGCGGGCGGGGTCTCATACGTGAGAGAAGCCAGCCCAATTACAGGCACGAGTCACTGACCGAAAAATGCCTCCGGGTCCCCGACCCTCTAATCGATATCAACGCGACCAGCAGAGCTGTCTTCAGGGACAGAAATATACTGAGTCGAGGATCGAAGGGATCTGACGCGAGGGCGAGATCCTAAGAGGGCATGAGAGGGGGCGGGGTGGATTAATTCGCTTAACGCCCCTGAGGAACCGGATGATGAGGTTATGCGTTCCCACGGTGCTGCCAGCCACCGCGTTATGAGAGCGGAGATGGCAGCCACGTAACCTTGAGTGTGGAGGGCGACAGCCTGCTCTCCAACTTCTCTCGGCGTAAAGAAAGCACAACGCTGATCTGGCAAATTACGGGGGTCTTCTCAGCGAGAGACACACCATTCAGTGAATAGACTTCACGTCAGGGCATAGGCGCGCTCGGGGAGGGGGCTCTAGCCCGAGTGACGGTATTAGCCACCGCAATCGGAGGTTACCTAAGTCTTCCTCGCGTCTAAAATCTCTTCAAAGATCGGCGAGGGTGCCAGGTGGTGCCCTGTCCCTGAGAGAGTAGGTGCTCTCTCGAAGGGACTGCCAGGGGAGGGCTATCGCGAGGGAGAGCTCTGACATCCAGGTCCGGTTGAGCCAGAGGGGCGCAACCAGCAACCTGTTCCTCGTCCTCCCTGACCATGCACAGTAACTGCGCGAGCAGGCTCACTGGGGGAAACGCGTATTGCGCGTGCCCCGAGGCCAGCTGTAAGCCAGTGCATCCGTGCCGAGAGCACTCGGTCAGGGAAAGAACAACTGGCAATGAGCGATCTCGGGGGAAGCAACAGATCGATCTGGGCTTCCCCGAATCGCGCCCATATCAGCTGAACAGACTCGGGGTGGAGTCTCCATGCTCCAGGACGCAAGGCTGCCGTGAGAGCGCATCGGCTGCACGGTTGAGCTTGCCTTAATATGAATGGTGTGCAGCGATTTCAGCCGCGGATGACTCCAGAGGAGCAGACGGCGGGCGAGCTGAGACATGCGGCGAGAGCGCATACCCCCTATACGGCTGATATACGCCACCGCCGCCGTACTGTCCGTCCTGACCAGCACGTGTTGCCGCTCCAACACCGGAAAAAAACGGTGGAGAGCGGGGAACACTGCCAACAGCTCCAGGCGATATGCCAATGCAACTGGGTACCTTTCCACAGGTCCGCAGCCGCATGCCCGCAACGCACAGCCCCCCAGCCCGTGTTGGAAGCGTCTGCTGAAACGACAACAAGACTGGACGCCTGTTCTAGAGACACCCAGGCCTGTAGGAACGAGGGGTCGCTCCAAGGGCTGAGGGCGCGGCGACACAGCGCAGTAACAGAGACTCGGTGTGCGCGCGCGTGCCATGCGCGTCTGGGGACTCGATCGTGAAGCCAGTGCTGAAGTGGTCTCATATAGAATAATCCGAGCGGCATGAAGCGGCTGCGGATGCCATATGCCCCAGGAGCCTCTGAAATTGTTTCAGTGGGACCACTATTTTACTGTCGAGCTCTCTCAGACAGTACAGCATCAGCTGAGCGCGCTCTCCGGAGAGGCGCGCTGCCATGGTGACCGAGTCCAGCTCCAGCCCGAGAGAAGAGATCCTCTGCACGGGGGCGAGTTTGCTCTTTTCTCGGTTGACCTGAAACCCCCACAGGTGGAAGTGCCAGAGCACTTTGTCTCTGTGCATAATCAACTCTGTGCATAATCAAAAGAGAGGGCAATTCAACCAGTCGTAAAGAAATTGAGTATGCAGATGCCCGCGAGCCGAAGGGGCGCTGAGGCACCCTCCGCGGGCTTGGTGAGGACCCGCGGAGACAGAGAGAGCCCGAAGGGGAGGGCTTTGTATTGCCAAGCTCGACCTTCAAACGCAAACCGCAGAAACTGTCGGTGGCGAGGAAGAGTGGAGACATGGAAATACGCGTCCATCAGGTCTAATGCTGCAGACCAACCCAGAGGACGAACGCACCGGAGGATGCGCTTCTGCGTGAGCATTCTGAACGGCAGCTTGTGCAGGCAGCGGTTCAAAACGCGCAGATCTAGGATTGGCCGTGACCCACCGCTCTTTTTGGGCACGATGAAGCGTGGGCTGTAAAACCCGCTCTCCATCTCGGCTGGAGGGAGCGGCTCGATTGCATCCTTCGCCAGGAGGACAGCAATCTCCTCTCGCAAGACAGGGGCGGACAGGGGGCTGACCCTGGTGAATACACACCCGTGACTTGGGGGGCCCTTTCGCGAACTGAATCGCATAGCCGAGTCTGATTGTGCGTATGAGCCACCGCGAAGAGCTGGCCCGCGCTAACCAGGCAGGCAGAGCTCTCGCTAATGGACTCATCGCTACAATCGCTGACGTACCAGCAGTGGGGCAGCGCGGAGTGGGTGTGCTGATCCGGGAAGCTCGCGGGTCCCACGGAAAAGCTGGAGGTGAGATATTTGCTCTCACTCCAAACCCGAGCTCCGGAGGGGAGGCTCGAGGGGTGGGAGAAAGGAGACCGTCCTCCCAGCGCTCGTGAGCCACTGGCGAAACGCACCGAATCTGCAAGCTAGAAAGCATAGCGTCCCAGACTGGCAGATTTCGGGCTGTCACATCTGGGGAAGTGAAAAGTGCCCTTTCATAATGTTTTCATGGCAGTAAAAAGTGCCGTTGGAAATGGGGCCCCGCCCTCCAGCGGGGAAAGAGCAAGTTCCCTCTTCTCCAGATGGCCTGTCCCAGGGGCGCTTCGCGGTCCGTTGCCGGACTTAGCGGCGTTCTGGGCAGGGGGGCTGCCTGCTTCCGAGGTGCCCGACGCGCTCGCTTCGCCTTAGGCGTGTGCGGGGGCGGAGCAGCTCTCGTAGGCGGACGCCTTCGGCGAGGAGCAGGTATGAATGGCACGGCGGGCGGAGCGGGCTACGGACCGCCGATAAGACATCACCCACCAACTGCTCTCTCACCGCCTTGAATTCCTGGGTGAATTCACAGACAGTGTCGCCGAACCTGGCTGGGGATATGGGGAAGTCAAGAAAGCGGACTTTGTCGACTTTGCGCATATCAGCCAGGGGTGGCGCTCCTGGACCACTAATGTGGACATCGTCCTCCCCAACGCACACGCAGCGGACTCAGTAGTCCGAAGAGCTAAGTCGGCGGCGGTGCGAAGCTCGTAAGCCTGGGTTGGACCCACCCTCGTGCAGCTCGGCCAGCGCCTGCGCTTGGTAGCGCTGGTAGGTGGCTATCGCATGCAAGGCGGAAGCAGCCTGGCCCGCAGCTATGTAAGCTCTAGCCCCGAGGGAGGTAGATAACTTACAGGCTTTGGATGGGAGACGAGGCGGACCCCGCCAAGAAGAGGCGCCGCGCGGATTTACCGCCATCGCGCACTCAACCTGAGGAATCGCCACATACCCCCTGGCTGTTTCACCGTCAAGAGTGGTTAGGGTGGAGGAACACGCAGCACGAGCAGAAAAAAGTGCTTTACAAGACCGCGTGAGCCTACTGTGCACCTCCGGGAAGAAGGGAACGCCCCTCTAGTCGGTCCGGCCGCGGAGCTGGGGGATAAACCATCTCCAACCCACGGCCGAAGCAGCCTGGGAAAGCACGGCTAACATGTCCGTTTCAGGATCCGTAGTGACAGCGCTCACCAGCCCGAAGGGGGCGAGCGGGTCTGGATCATCATCGGACAATGAAAGCCCACCCTCCGATGCCGCGGTGGACATCTGGTCTCCGGTGTCATCGGGCGTAAGGGCTACCATCTGTTAGACGGATCGCTTCCTCCGCCCGAAGCTTGGATGGAGCGCTTAGAGGAGCGGGAGGTCCGCGGGCCCGTGGGCGACGGATTATCTCTCGCTGAAACCCTCAGATCTGCCCGAGTGCCCGCTGCAGAGCAGGGGACAACTGGGGTGGTTCGCCTTTTTGCAAAGGCTAACCGCGATCTTGCGCAACAGTCATGGCATCGCAATGACGACATGAACTGCCCGCGAGCAGCGCATTAACATGCTGGACCCCCAGACATGTAACACAGTGCCCGCGCCCATCATCCGAGGACAGGAAACCACCGCATCCAGAAACGCACAGTCGGAGCGCCGTCCTGATAAGGACGTGCTGCACGACTGTGTTGCTCTTTCTGTGAAGTTTGCAACTTTATACGCACCGCTCTGGAGGACCGGACCCAAAGAACGCCAGGCAAGGGAGAAACCCAGCTCGACCGTCTGCCACTGCGTGTACACACTCTGGACCGGGAGAATGCTCTCGTTCGCTCAGAATCGCTGGTCACAGCAGGAGGAACCCTCATCGACTCGATCAGAAAGTCTCTGAAGCGAAAAGGATAGCGTCTGCTGCGCCAGGTGAGCTTATATACTCAGTTGATTGCTTATGCCGCTCACCTGCGCAGGCTTGCGCTGCCAATTCATTCTTAATTGGCCCGTTCAATACTCTTTCAGACGAGTAGCTTCTGAACCGAACCTCCCAATGCGTGGATTTTA
Source organism: Danio rerio (assembly GCF_052040795.2). Classification (NCBI taxonomy): domain Eukaryota; kingdom Metazoa; phylum Chordata; class Actinopteri; order Cypriniformes; family Danionidae; genus Danio; species Danio rerio. The sequence continues at coordinate 8,819,529 of NC_141032.1, forward strand.
CAATCAAATCCACTTATAGTGCTGAAGTTCCCCCCGAAGGGGAACTCAGAAACTCGTTGTGAGAATGAAGATGTCTGCTTATTTGTGCCAGTCTGTCAGATAGAATAGTTTCAAACACCTTAAATGGTAGCGGTTTCATGCGAGGAGGCTGCGCAGCCACGGGTTGAGCCTGGATTTCCCCTGACTCAGGTGCTGATGAGACTGCGGTCTTTACCCCATATGGGGAAGCAATATTTGTCTCATTAGTTTTAGTCTTTTTGGCAAATGTCTTAATTAAGTTTAGCTGTTTTAAAAAGCGTTTACTCATTTTGAACCTTGTTTAATTCAATAGCTATCTTCATTGATTTCTTTACCCATCTCCCACCATGCAACTACACACACACTTTAAAAGCACACTTTTATTTATTCTCATTCTTTCTTGCTTTGTCAATATATTGCAGTGTATAGTGTTTAATAATCAATTTAAATTATGTAATAAAAAATAAATAAAAAGCAACATTAATACGAGCCTTCTCATGGTAGGTACACACAGTGCATACACAGGCACCACTGACAGTTTTTACAGTGAATACTAAATAAAATATAAGTATTTGCTTGAGTAGACTGCATACAAAGTCAATGCACACAAAACACACAAATTGCAGCAAATTTCCGCTGAGTGGTGCAAATAACACTGAATGTGCAATGTGTTCGCTGTGAACGTGTGGAATTCGCTTTATTTGCATCTTTTGTACAAGTTAAAACATTCTGCTTGAGGGGAAAATTAGCATGATGCAAAAAACATCCTGTGAGTAAACTAGAGCAAGTGAGAACCGTTTTACTCTCTAAATGACATGGACATAAAACATAGCTCATAGTAAGATGTGTTAGCTACCTCTTCGCTAATATTTCTTGGCATATTTGACAGTTGGTGGATCTCCATTGGCTTTCTGGTGAATTTTGGGGTTCTCTAGATTGCATAAAGGAACGAAGGCTCCTGTTGAATGGTTACTGCTAATGTTTAAGGGAAGCACATTTATTTGACTAAGGCCCCGTTTACACTAGTGCGTTTTAGTTTTAAAACACAGTTTTAGATCAAAAACGATCCGCGTCCACACTAGCGTTTCAACTAGCATTTCTGAACATATCTCCGTCCACACTACGCCACCAAAAACGTGTATCACGTGACCATTCGCGCACTCTGGGCATGCGTGTTCTAGTAAAAACAGGAAGCATGTGTCTCGCTCGGCATTTGGTTATTGTTAGTCAACAAACGGCGGTTAAACAATGAACGCGATGGCAAAGAAAGCAAGAGAGGTATTTTTGTGGACAGACAACGAGGTCGAGTTGTTACTAAACGTAATAAATGAATAGCTGCACAATGGCGCCTGAAACAGACAATAGTGCAAACAACGCTCCCATTTCTGTGTCCATGTTGTTGTTTACAGTGAAGGCTGGTCTGCTGTCTTTCGGTAGCGTTAAAGCCATGTGTTATAGTCATGTGATAGGGGCTTGACGAATAAGGGAAGGATACGCAATGACACAAAAGCCCCAATCAGGTAGCGAATCTCAGCCGCCCCGCCTGTTTTCAGATGTCTCCGTTTTCCCTCATCCACACTGAGACGGAGCAGCGGCATTTCAGAATAAAAACAGCCTCTCCAGGGTTTCCAAAACGCTCCATTTTCGGCACCCGAAAACTCCAGCGTAGTGTGGAAACCTGTTATTATTAATATTATGTGTTATTATTACATATAAAAAAATAAAAATATGTTGATAACTGGTGTTTTGTGTGGCGTTTTTCTTGCCCTAAATGGAAAATGCCCTAAATGGAAACGATGTTCTTACCATACTGGAATTTCGGTACCAATCGATACAGAAATTTTGAAAATGTCCATTTCCTGCTAACATTTGAGCACTGTTGAGCACATACTTAAACACGGCTGATTGGCCATTGTGTTCACATGCTCATTAGAAATCATTGTGATTAGCCAAGAAGGTCACCGATTCTGTCAATGCTGTTCACCGAGTGCAAACACATATGCTCAAACACTGGAGCGATTGGTACCGAAAACACTAAAATAAAGTGCAAAAACTACCTAATTGTTTTACTTTCAGTCCCTTGTGTTTTTGTAATAAACATGTGAGTTTTAAAATAAAACATTTCTTTGAGTTCTTTTTTACTATGTTCTCTTGTTTTATTGTGTTTAGGTGAAGATGCGGATGACAAGAAGGTTCTGGTATTGAGTTACCCTCAGTATTGTCGGTATCGCTCCATCATTGCCCGGCTCCGGGAACGGCCGTCGTCTCTGCTGACCGACCATGTGGTACTGGCCCTGGGAGGAATCGCATCCCTCACCAACAGCACCCAGATCCTGTACTGCAGGGACACGTTTGAACACCCCACGCTGGTGGAGAACGAGAGTGTGTGCGATGAGTTCGGTAAGTCCCATGTTAAGCTGTTTGACTTGGGTCTGAAGCAAACTCTATGCAAGTACGGGAATGCAATTAGTTGTGTTTAATTATGTGTCAGGCCTTAATTCCTGTTACGACACATGTGGAGATTGATCGATAGCAATACAAATTAAGGTTTGTTTGATAATCAATATGCAGTAGGGATTTATGAGTAATTTGTTTCTACTTTTTGGCAATAAGCACATGATCTTTAGAATACAGAAAAAATAAATTATTTAGGGATTATTTTTGGGATCGACTGATTTATAAATAAGACAAAGAATACTTTTGATACTATTGATGATACAGTATTTTAGTTTTTGTTAAAACTAAAACTATTAAATACAATGTTACAAACATTATATGTAGAATAATATATATCACTCTAGAATTGTTATGAAACAGACACTGGACAATGGATGTGCGGATATACATGCAGTTTATTAAAGAGAAGTCGTCCAGGCAATGGTCAAATGGTTCAGGAATCAAAACTCGGCATGACACACAGGGAAAAACTCTTTGTAATGTTCGTGGAAGAAACAAGACTCAGCAATGTGAATGTGAAAGTGAAGTGTATATATATTCCATGTAATCAGTAAAGATGAGCTACAGCTGTGTCTGTCTGCGAGTGTCTGGATTATTGTCAGCTGTGGCTGGGGTTGATGAGGTCAAAGAGTTCTGGGAGTTATAGGTTGGTAGGAATACTGGAAGTGATCTCCAGCAGAGAAAACACAGCAATCCCACAATATTTTATTTTATATTTTTATTTTCAAATGCACTAAATTTGAATTTGTCATATTTATAATAAGTTGTTTATGATTTAAAAGATTGCTAATTGTTTCTATTTTTGTTTTAGACTGTCTGATCGTTAGATCCACATTTCAATAAGATTATTATCATATTTTTAGTTGCATTTAATTGTGCTCTTTATTTTTAGACCCAGATTTTAATAACTAGCTGATGAAGTTAAAAACTACAGAAATTTGTTGTAAATATTAGTCAAACTGGGTACTGTAAGTTTCGGTTGCAATATTGAGAAACAAACAAAAAATAATAATTGCATAGCCCTTTTAGTTTCATTTTTAATTTTAAAATACTATTATTTTTGTCATGTTTAACAATTTAATTTAATTTAATTAATGATTGTATTTATTTTTCATTTTATAATTTATATTTAGTATAATATTATTTATATTATAATTAAATTTAATTAAAGTTATTTGCATTTTTTATTAATTTTAATAAATTGTATTTAATTTTATTTTGGCTTAGTTTTTTTGTATGCAAATATTGTTAGGCATTTTATTGTAGTTATTTTAATACACCCATTAAAACTAAATAAGCATTTGAAATACTTTCTTGCCATTAATCTGCAATAAAAATATTATTACGTTAAGATTCTTGTATGATTTATTACAGTTGATGTTTAATAATAATAGTTTTGAGAAAAATGGATTTAGTTTATTGGTTTTAGATTTAGTTTACTAAAATATCTATAATAACAACACTCTCACATTAAAGAAAATCTTTGCATTGGCTTACTTGCATGGAGTATGTTTCTGACCCTACAGTTTAGAGGCCAATTTCAGCTTATTAGTTCATATTAAGATTAATTGCGTTGCTATAATTGAATGAAGAATGTATGAATGAATGGAGTATTGATGACAAACGATCCAGTAATTGAGTTTGTGGTCCAACTAGTCAGATCAGCAAAAGCAAGACCCTGGTTTTTATAACCTGACAGGCGATTGGCTGTCGAGCACAGGTTGCTGTCTCACTGTTTCTGTCCGAACGGGAATGAGTGACTTTGAGCCGCTGATTGAAACAGACACTCGTGGCTTTTAGCCTGTCGAGTTGAGAATGGAGAGCTTGTTGTATGATAGAGGAGAACTCTCAGATGAACTGAAAGCCTGTTTTTACACTGAGGTCTGAGTCCGTCACAGTCCGTCTGCTTGTGTCAGTAATGTGTTTTTTCAAAAAGGGCAGCTTTGATATCAAAAACAGCCATTCGTCCCACTTTTGGTTGGAAAGCCTCAACTGTGCATGTAATTACTGCCTGTAAATGGCTGCCTTTTTCTGTGATCTGTTTGTGATCATGGTTGGTTCGTGTGGAGGGCTGGGCGATATGAGAAAAATCTTATATCATGATATGAGTCATCTCGTATCCTGATAACGATATATATCAAGATATAGTAGCATTTCTATAAATTTAATCAATTATTAGTTTACATATATTGATCACATGTAAAGAATTGTTTCTTTGTTACATACTTAAGTATATACTCAGAAATCTACTCATTTGAGAATATTTCTCACATTTTTTTTAGAACTTCAGTGCAAACGTTTAATTAAAAATGTAGAAATTAGCGCTTTCAAAAGATCAATCAGTATTACTCCCATCCAAAATTTATTTGTGCTTACTGTGTATATTTTTGTGTATATAAATATATGCATGACTACATCAGAAAAAATATTTGTTTGGATATTAATATTTATTTATTTGTTTATTTGTTTCAAATTAAATGTAAATATTGATACATATGTAAATATATTTATTTTGTATGTTTATGTATAGTATGTGTTTATACTAGGGCTGTGCGATTAATCGAAATCAATCTCAATTGCAATTTGAAATGTTGCAATTAGTTAATTGCAAGAGGCTACGATATGAAATTTATATGTATTCTTTAATCTCCCCCAAGCAAATTTGTGACTGCTGACTGTGTGTGACTTACTAGCCAATTGAGTGAGCACACTTTTGTTCTGCCTAATTAGAATTGCGCAACAGAACTATGTGGAACGCCCACAATAAAAAAAAAAAGATAATGGCGTTTGCTGCTTCAAAAGCATAGATGAATTAATATCAAAGACCAACAACATTGGTAAAATGGAAATATTTTGCTTTCAAAATCACAGACTTCGAATAAAAAAGGTCATTTTTAAGAGCTGGCTTGCAGATTATTCAGCTGAAGCTTGACTACAAAATTAAATCGTAAATCAAATCGCAATCGCAATCACAATATCTCTCACTATTAATCATATAACAACACTAGTATAAATATACAAATAAATATTAATACAAAATAAAACACTTATTAAAAACAAATTATTACTTGTTCAGCATAAAATTAAATAAAATATTGCTAAATAAATTGCATATAAAAATAAAAACTGTCTAACAATGCGGATTGCACTCATATAAATGATGAAAAATACAATCGACAATGTATTTTTGACATCACGAAATAAATGAATAGAGCACAATAAGAAACAATAAATTTAAAAATAGATTGTCCGTATAATTTAAATATCATCATATTGCAAAGCCTTATTTGTGTGTGCAGTCACATATTTCTGTGTAACTGACTGCATCTGAGTTTATATTCACTGATATTTTGTGTTTGCGCTGTCTTAAAATTAGCATATGCAAAACAGCATAAGAAGCTTTTTAAGTGTTTGCTGATTTTGGGTCATCAGACCACAGTTTCCTTAATGGTTTATGCATAACTCGTTTCTAGAAAAACAGCTGGAAGGGTTACAGCAGATTGGAATGGAATGCAGAAGTTTTGAGACATTTTTAGTTTAGACTTGTTATGTTTTAACCATTTTTAACTTGACACAGATTTAAAAATGTGAGCAGAGAGTGAGAAAAAAACTGACCAACTATTGAAATATATAATTTTAAAAATGTGAATAGTCTAATAATCAACTAAATAACTACTCAACTATATTTAAAGCAGGCCCAAACTAAATGCACAGGCATTTTCTATATTCTCTAGACTTATTTTTCAGATAAATATTTATATATTCTAGTTGAACGAATGAACTAATTAGCATAAAAACATTCTGAAAATAAATAATTGCTGTATTCTGTTTACATAGTATTGAATGAATAAATCAGTTAGATTAAATGATTCACTGACTCATGAAGTCCACATTAATGTTTCATTGCTGGATGGAGCTGCATTTTTTTAACAAATCTCTTGAACAAATCATTCAGTTACAAATACTTTTTTAATCAATTACTTGATGCTATGTTTCACCATTAATGATATAATTAACATAGTCTTCTAGATCAATATTTTGATCGCTATTATAGACGTCAGACATCCGTATATAACCGTTTATGTGTTTATATATACATATACGCATTACATAAACGTTATAAACTCTTATCCTAGTCATTGTATTACTGTATAATTGCAGTTTTTGAAACAAAAATCACAATACTCAAAATATTTCATCTTATGTGTGTGTGCATGTGTGTGTGTACTGGTTTTGGTGGTTAACAAGGACAGAAATTTGGATAATGTCAGGGGTATGACCTAATTGTTCTCTATTAAGCTGGTTTACAAGGACACGTGTCCTTGTAATTCCAATGTCTACTTTTTTACGCCCATTGAGAGTGTGTGTTTGTAATATTGGTTATTGAAATGATTTCTGGAACAATATTTCGCCTACCAAAGGCCTCTTGCTTGATGCATTACAAGAACTGTAATGTTATTGACTTTACATAAACACTTCACTTTTTATAACAGCGCATAAATGGCTAAACAAGAAATTCACATTATAATTCATCCAGCAATGGACTCAAATGGACAAAAGTGCCCCATACTTAAATAATTGTGTTGGGTTTTGTAAAAGAAAATAATAGTATAATGCCACGGGTATGACCTAATTGTACTCTATTAAGCTGGTTTACAAGGACATGACTTGTGTCCTTGTAATTCCAATGTATAAAACAAAATTACACACCTGGAGAATCCTGTGTGTGTGTGTGTGTGTGTGTCTGTGTGTGTAAGCGTGTGTTTGTAAAATTGATTCTGGAACAATATATCAACTACCAAAGGCCCTTTGTATTTATAAGAGCGCATAAATGGCAAAACAAGAAATTCACATTAAAATTCATCCAGCAATAGACTCTCTAAAGTGCCCCATACTTCAATATTTGTGTTGGGTTTTGTAAAAAAAAAAAAAAAATAGTATAATGCCACTGGTATGACCTAATTGTACTCTATTAAGCTGGTTTACAAGGACATGACTTGTGTCCTTGTAAATCCAATGTAAGAAACCATTAAATTACGCACATGAAGAGTCCTGTGTGGGTTTGTGTAAGCGTGTGTTTGTAATATTGATTTTTAAAATGATTACTGGAATAATATATCATATACCAAAGGCATTTTGCATGATGCATTACAAGAACTGTATGTAATGTTATTGACTTTACATAAACACTTCGCTTTTTATAACAGCGCATAAATGGCAAAACAAGAAATTCGCATCATGATTCGTCCAGCAATGGACTCTCAAAAGTGCCCCATACTTAAATAATTGTGTTGGGTTTTGTAAAAAAAATAATAGTATAATGCCACGGGTATGACCTAATTGTACTCTATTAAGCTGGTTTACAAGGACATGACTTGTGTCCTTGTAATTCCAATGTATAAAACAAAATTACACACCTGGAGAATCCTGTGTGTGTGTGTGTGTGTGTGTAAGCGTGTGTTTGTAAAATTGATTCTGGAACAATATATAACCTACCAAAGGCCTTTTGTATTTATAAGAGCGCATAAATGGCAAAACAAAAAATTCGCATCATGATTCATCCAGCAATGGACTCTCAAAAGTGCCCCATACTTAAATTATTGTGTTGGGTTTTGTAAAAAAAAATATTAATAGTATAATGCCACGGGTATGACCTAATTGTACTCTATTAAGCTGGTTTACAAGGACATGACTTGTGTCCTTGTAATTCCAATGTATAAAACAAAATTACACACCTGGAGAATCCTGTGTGTGTTTGTGTAAGCGTGTGTTTGTAAAATTGATTCTGGAACAATATATCAACTACCAAAGGCCCTTTGTATTTATAAGAGCGCATAAATGGCAAAACAACATTGTTAAAAAAACATTAAATTACGCACATGGAGAGTCCTGTGTGGGTTTGTGCAAGCCTGTGTTAGTAAGATTGATTATTGAAATTATTTCTGGAACAATATATCACCTACCAAAGGCCTCTTGTTTGACACATTACATTCACACAGAGCTTAAAATGTAATGTTATTGACTTTACATAAACAGTTCACTTTTTATAACGAACCCTATATGGCAAAACAATAAATTCACATTTTGATTCGTCCAGCAATGCCTGTACTTTAATATTTGTGTTACATTGGTTTGCGTGCAGTTCACTTTTCCCTAGACGTTGCCAGTTAGAAAAAGAGCCTCCAGTTTACGCGCTCCCGACTTCCCGTTGGAAAAAAAAAGATGGTTTATTCTCTTTTGTGAAGGCCATAAAGTTGTTTACATAACAACCCAGGCAAACGAACTGACTCGCTGTGAGTGATGCAATCCAGTAAATGGCTCCCAATGACTTTAATGAATGCCCATAGGTTTGCTTTGATTGCTCGGTAACACTTTATTGTTACGTTCTTGTTCGCAAAAGTGTAACGTGTGGGATTCAGCTCAAATCGGACGGCCTGCAGGGGATTTGCATAGCCTGATTAAAATGTCTTTGTTCTCGCCAGGGCTTTAAAACACAAACCGCGGCCCGCTGTATTGCAACCCAGTCTTTTCTGCTGAACTTTTTGCAGGGTGTGTTATTTATTAAGGCTTCAGCTCAACATATGAAGTCATTGTTCATGTAAAGACTCCCATACGCTGGATTTGTTACCGAGAGATCTGATGCTGGCCTTTTCCGAAGCTGAGAAAATCTGAAAGGGAAAAAAAAAAAAAACTTTTTTTTGTGCTTTTTATGCTCGATGTGACGGCTACTTGGCGGAAAATCTTGTGCGTTTAGCCTTGTCATTAACTTTTTGAAGCGAATAACAGTGCTTGGCGATGAAGAGGGGAGTTTTACGGAGAAGGTCCAGTGCGTTATTGAAGATGAAAATGGAAAGTAGTGCTATTTCAGGAAAAGAAATACAGCTGGAATGGTGGAGATGGTGATATTGAATATTTTTAGTAATTTGTTCCTCGGCTAATGGAAATAACTGCAGGGTTTGGCTGGCTCTTTGGTCACATGTTAGGAGACAACTAGATGTTAAGTTGACTCAAGTTTGAATGCAGTGAGTGTGTTTTTGGGTGATGGGAGAATATGGAATTCAATAAATTTGGGAATTTGGGAGCTCCGCTCATCATGTGGTTATAATGACTTTCTGTCTGCCATAGCATTTCAGCACAACGCCATTAAGATCTCTGTTTTCCTTCCTGTACTGTTGATATAAGACAAGGGCTCGGTTTTATTGCCGTTTTGCTAATGATTACAAATTTTAAAATGTATTTAAAATTGATAAAATAAGTATAAAAAACAACTAAAACAGGCGACTCTTTACAATAAGGATTTATTAGTTAAAGTATTTACTACCATGAACGAAGTATGAACAATACTTGTAGAGCATTTATTAATCATAGTTCAGCATTTACAAAAGCATTATTCAAATCTAAACTCATGCATGTTAACATTGGTTCATGCACTGTGAGTAACGAACTAACAATGAAAAACTGTATTTTCATTAACTAACTTTGACTAACGTGAAAAAATGTTGTAATGTATTATTCATTGTTTGTTCAAGTTAGCAAATGCATTAACTAACATTACTTCTTGTAAAGTGTTACTCTAAAGCAAAAAAAAAATATATATATATATATATATATATATATATATATATATATATATATATATATATATATATATATATATATATATATATATATATATATATATTTAACACTGTTTTATTGATGCATATTATTCAGAGAATTGCAGTTTTAAATATATAGCATCAGTGAGACAAAACGAAACGAGTTTACAGTTTCTTCCTCTCTGAATCGACCAGTATATTTATAGATTCTTGCATCAAAAGCAATATTTAGGTCAAAAACACAAATAAAATATAATATTAATAATAATAATAATAATAATAATAATAATAAGATAAATAAAATAACATTATAAAAAACTAACACAAATTGGGTTGTAGCAGCAATACAGAAAACTGTATAAATACAAAATGTGCAAAAGGTACAGCAATAAAAAAAAAAAAAAATAAATAAAGACAAAATGAAAAAGCAAAACATAAACAGGGCGAAGAAAAAGGGTCAGTTATATAATATAGGCCAAAATAGTACAACTTGTTAAAGAAATATTGATTATGCTAAATTTTAAATATTGATTATGCTGATTGTTATTGTGTTATAAATTATTATTAAAAGTATTTTTAAAATTTTATATTTTTGTACAATTTTATTGTTTTATTTTAGTTACTGTTTACTTTAAGTACAGTGTAAAAAATATTGTGACAAAAAGTCCTGACAACAAATACTTTTATTTTTAGTTTAACTTATATTGACTAAGTCAGTGGTTCTCAAACTGTGGTACGTGTACCACTAGTGGTACGCAGGCTTCCTTCTAGTGGTACGCGGAGGAATGAAATATGTCATGTTCATGCTACACACATTTAAAAATTTCTCAAAAATTATGCATATAATATGCCATTTATAAATATAGCCTATATTTCTGAGGTAATCTGCCACGTTGTTTTAACTGTGCAGAGTTGTAGCTGCTTTACTGGGCCTACTACGCTACTGTATTTCAATACTGCTCATTTTTGGTGGTACTTGGAGAGACAATTTTTTTTCTGAGGTGGTACTTGATGAAAAAAGTTTGAGAACCACTGGACTAAGTTGTTTCGTTGCATTATGTTGCGTTACGTTATGTTGTTACTTTGCGTTACGTTATAATGCGATACGTTACATTGCGTTATGTTACGTTACGTTACTTTGCGTCACTTTCCGTTACGTTGCGTTGCATTACGTTACTTTATGTTATGTTATCTTATGTTGAGTTAAGTTACGTTGAGTTGAGTTAAGCTGGGAAGAGTTGAGTTGAGTTATGTTGAGTTATGTGGAGTTGAGTTGCATTGCATTGCATTATGTTACGTTGAGTTTAGTTACATTGAGTTGACTTATGTTGAATTACGTTGAGTTATGTTGAGTTGAGTTGTTGAATTAAGTTACACTAAATTATGCTACCTTACCTTATGTTATAATTTGGTTCACCATTTCTATCCATTAAAAAATGAATGAAACGTTTTTGCTACTAACTCTATTTTTGAAAATCGTACATAAATTCTGTTCAATTGTAAGTTGGGAAATCATATAACCACTATCTTTTAATAACCACTACTGAAGCTGTTTTAAATATTTTAATATTCCCACAGCACACATTCACAAAACTGAGCCATCCTGTGCTCAAATCTTTTGATAAAATATGCAATTGTAATATTTTGGTGTTTTTTTTCCCCTGCATTAACTATAGTGATTTTTCAGATGAATTAAGCAATCTTTAAACACACTTTTTATTGTCTGAGGTGGACATGATTTGGTTTTAAAGTGTTACGTATAGGGATGTAACGGTATCAGAATTTCACGGTACGGTAATACCTCGGTATGAATGTCACGGTACGGTATTTATTGAATCATTTACAGGAAAAAACTAAACTTATGAAAATACTCCACAAAAGTGCCAAAAGTGTCAATGACATACAAATTAGCCATCTATCTGTAAGCTTTGAAACAGGAACTTCAATTTTAATAACAAAAAATTATTAAACCATGTAAAAAAATAGTTTCAATTTAGTATTGTTGAAAACTCATCACATTCAACATTTAATCACACTCAGCCCATCTACCCAGATGAGAGCTCTGCTAGTCGGACTTCTCATCAAGCATCTCCCGCTGGATCTAATCTCACTATATTTATTAAACGGGATATTTCATTTATCTTGTTGTCTTTATCTAACGACATATTCCCTGACTTTGGGCATTGGAATCTATTACTTGTTCTCAGGTAACGTGTTTTGGCTGAGCGCAAAGATAAGTTAATGATTAATGTAACCACGTACATTCTGTATATTGACTGATCGCTTGCCTTTATTTCCTATAATGTATAAACTTATTGTATGTTATACTTTTAAAATGGCCATTATCGATTATTAAAACTGATACTCAGCAAAAGAGAGGGTGTGTTTCGTATTTTCACTTAAATTGAAAGGAGGCAGTTGTTATCGGCTCCGTTTTGTTATAAATATCCACACAGTGAAGATGACGCTCATCTTATGCAGCACGACGCCTCAACATGTCTGCTGTCTAAGTTGCTAATATTAAAATGAAAATAGGCAGTTCCTTAAATCATGTTTACATTTTATTGTTGAGAAAGTGAAACAACAAAGCCAGGGTGATGTGACTGAAGTTATAAAGTAACGTTACACTGTTCCCTTTGAAGATTTACCCGTGTCCTCGGTATAATCTGCTTTTCCATATCAAACTGAGAAGAAGAGACTGCAGCCTTGATCAAACTTGCGAAGTCTGAACTTACACGGAGATAATGCAGGACTGAACTGTGCGTGTAAAGCAGGTCGCACACCAGAAGCGACGCTCGGCGGCGCGCCGCGCAACGCCATGTATTTTAGAATTCTAATCATAGGTTTCTATCAGGATACACACACCGGCGCCGCAAGTCGGCGGCGCCCGGCGACGGCTCAGGACGCAGTTCATTTTTCAGCCGCGCCACAGAGCGCCATCTGATTAGTTTCATGTTAAATATCATTCGAATGTGCGCGTCTGGTGTGCGATACTTTAATCTGTCATGTACGCGCCGTGTCGCGGCGCCGAGCGGCGCTTCTGGTGTGCGACCTGCTTTAGAGTTTTCCAGCTCTTTTCATCCCCGCTTCTAGCAGCACACTCCATTTCCGCATTACTGGATCTGTAGCGACAACAGACCGCAAGGGATGATGGTCAAGCATGGGCTGATGGGTATTGTAGTTTTTGCTACCTCCCGTTCGCTTCATTCGCCTGAGCAAATTTCCTCAGAAGACCTATAGTTTTACCGAGTCATGCGACTTCGGTAATATCGAAAAAAATTAATATTGCGGTATGACGGTATTTACAATACCGTTACATCCCTAGTTACGTATGTTTTTATAATCCAATGAACTCTCTTATCTCAACAGATCAAGCAAAAACCAATCCCTTACCGTATGACCTCTTTATTAGACAAACCCCTTCCCTACAAAAAAATGGAAAAGCAAAGGGAAAGAAAAACCCAAGAGAGAGCGAGAGAAAGAAAGAAAGAAAGAGGGAAAAACTGTTATCTGGAGGATGTCAGGCTTTTGGAGCGAATGTTTAGACAGACGTAGTTAATATGACGGAGGAGCTGTACTAGTGAATTATTGAAGAGAGTTTGTAGGTTGATGGCCACACTATTATTTCTCTCTCTCTCTTGATTCATTTCCTGTCTCCCAGAGGTTATTTTTAGGAGGTCAGTGTTATTGTGTGAGCATACAGTTATGATCTGCATAATAGCTGCGTTATGCGGGTTTTCGGCTAATGTTTTTGGAGATGTTCTCTTCATTGTGACTCTTGCCGTGTGTAAGTGATCTCATCTCTTTGTTCCTCACGAAGGTTTATTACTCAGTGTGTGTGGAGCAGTGATGAAAATCGGCAGGAATTTAATGATTCTGGTTGTCATTTCACTTCATTGTGCTTATGTCTTTTGACAAAAATAGCCAAATAGTTGGTCCTACATTCAAAAAATGACATTTGCTGCTTGTTTAAACTATTTAAAATGAGTTGAAACGACACAATTTGTTTGTGTTTTGTTTTTACTTCAACTTAATTGTTTCATGTTCAGTCATGTTCAACTGAATTTTAAAAACATCCAATTCTTACTAACATTTGAGCGCTGTTGAGCGCATTCTTAAACACCGCTGATTTGCCTTTGTGTTCACGTGCTCAACAGAAATTAGTGTAACCACAGATAGAGGGACATTGGGGTGTTTAAAAGACGTGATTCATCAGCGGATCGCTCGTATTTTAGCATATAGACAAACCAGCTGATCGGCATGAGTTTAAAACACTCCCTGTATCTGTGTTTACATGAACTGATGACAATCACAGTCATTTCTGTTGAGCATTGTGAACACAATTGAAAATCAGTGGTGTTTAAAGAAGGTCTGGAAAAGTTTTGGAAAAACAGAAAAACCATGTTACATATTTAAGTTATTAAGATATTAAATGGATGAAACGTAACAATCAGTGAGTCTTATGATGCTGGATGAACAAGGAGAAGACACAACCGCTTGTTAAGTGAAACTGTCATGACTGTCAGTGACCACCTGGGGCGCTGTAGTTCAACGGACTCTGAGAGTGAACTACAGCGCCCAAGAACTACAAGTCCATACATACCACGCGCATTACACCCGGTTCACGTACACTGATTTGCAATCACAGCTGTGTCTGTTTACCGATGTTTTCCTGAACTATATATTCTGTCATTCCACCACTGTTTGTCACTGCGTCGTTGTCTTTCTTGTTTCTGTGATCTAGTAAGTCTTGTATATCGAGTTTGTGATTCCTGAGCCCTGTTTCTGATTTATGTTATAGTTTCTTGTTTTGTTGTTTATTTGTTTTTTTGCACTTTGAACACCTCGTTTTTCTGTTTGATGCACAATCGTAATAAATCTGCACTTGGATCCGCACCTTTTATTCCTGTTTAAATCACGTAACGTGACAGAAACAAAAAGTAAGTGTTTATTAAACAGAGAATGTCAAACAATGAATATAGGAAATGTAATGTAAATGTAATTTTAAATAATCGAATTAAACAAAGAAAACAGGATTTTACTTATTTAACTTAATTTACTTATTCAATTTACCTATACCACATGTGTTTGGACTGTGGAGGAAACCGGAGCACCCGGAGGAAACCCACGCCAACACAAGGAGAACATGCAGACTTCACACAGAAATGCCAAGTGACCCACCTGAAGCTCAAACCAGCGACCTTCTGGCTGTGTGGTGACAGCGCTAGCCACTGAGCCACCATGCCGCCTGTTTTAAAAATCAAATATAAAATAAAAAACTTCAAATCAAAGTACTGAAAATATTGTATTATAAAATATATTAATAATATAAACATAAAATATGAATATTATCTGAGATTAATATTTTTTGATTATTATTTACCTTTTATTATTAAAATGTGTTTAAATATATTATTTTAGTGGCCTTTTTGACATTGTCTATATGAATTCATTTTTTAATCAAAGCTTTTGTTGTAAGAACAATAACAACACGTTGGACGTGTGCAAGAGAATAATTATGAAGAGCCCACTTCTGTGCCCGTCTGAATGGATCTGATGGGCAGACAGAGAGGATGCTGGGTAATCCAGCAGGGTTTGAGCTGTGTGACGGGAATGCTGTGTGTATGATTACAGCCTGATTGATGCCCGCTGCTGGGGGGATTATTAATGATAGCCTGTTGTTTAGCGAGACGATAGACCCATTTAAATTTCTCATTAAGACACCACTCAGTTTCAACTATCCAGTGTTAAAGGGGACACATCACCAAAATTGACTTGTTACATGTGTAACTGCTATAATTGAGTCCCTTGTACTTCTACCAGCTCAGAGAATGTGAAAATTGTATTGAAATTTTGGTTAGCCTTTCTCTGCAAGCATGTAAAAAAGATTTCGATTATTGTTCAGATTTTGCTTCGTTATATTTTTACTTTCCTTTATACTGCATTTACACTAGTGCAATTACATTTTAAATTGGCATTTTAGAATGAAAACTTTTCTTGTATAGACTAGCATTTTTTTACTGTGTTTCAGAAAAACGACTTTCCGTGTACATTATTGACCTTATTTTGCAATGAGGAAGCGCGCTCTTTTCTGCGATTGTTTAAGAACTTCCTATTCAGTTGCCTATGTGAAATGCTACTAGGAATACCAAACAGTCAAAATATTTCCTCTTCAAACAAGTATGTTTATTAAAATACATTAAAAAAAAATCCAAAATGCCAGCATCAAGCAGGATAATGAGCCGTTTTTATGGTTAAAAATCAATGGAAATGAATGACGCCAGTCAGCAATTCATGCATTATGGGAAATGTAGTTTACATATGATATAGAGCAACAGCATGACTTTTATTATTAAAATTCTGGGTCACACCAAACGCAAACCACTGCGTCACGCTCTAGATTACTTGTGGAATGCTTTTACTTCATGCAAATTTTCCGCTAAGGTTGAATATCTTGAACTTGTGCGAAAGACTTCGCACAAGCACTTCGCATCATTTGCGCAACCCAGTTTGCATTTACTTTGTATGTAACCTCTACCCACAGTAATTCTTATGCACTCACAGTCTACATAAAATAATACGGCAGGCGGGTTTTAAGTTTGACACCCCTGATCTACACGTTTCTGCTTACAGCACCACTGCAGCAGTTCTGCTTACTCAGCTGGAGATTTACAATGTCTACATCAGAAAAAAGAAAGCAGCGGAGACTTTGAAAAGACCCACATACTATGTTTTGTTGTTTCTGGAGTGTCATAATAGCTTGTAAAGACTCCACCCTCTTCTGGAAAGTAGCAGGTCATTTGCATTTAAAGAGACAAACTAACTATGTTTTGTTGTTTTGGTAGTGTCAGAATAGCAGAAGGCTCCTCCCTTTTTTAGAAAGCAGCAGCTCACATGCATTTAAAGAGACACACACGAACGATTATAGCTCGTTTGTATTTTAAGAGACACTAACTATTTTTGCTGCTTCTGGAGAGTGGGAATAGCATGTATAGGCGTCGCCTCCTTTTTGAAAGCAGCAGCTCATTAGCATTTAAAGAGACACACAAACTATGTTTTGTTGTTTCGGTAGTGTCAGAATAGCAAAAGGCTACGCCCTTTTTTAGAAAGCAGCAGCTCATATGCATTTAAAGAGACTCACACGAACGATTATAGCTCATTTGTATTAAAAGAGACACTTTTTTGCTGCTTCTGGAGATTTGGAATAGCATGTAGGCTTCCCCTCCATTTAGAAAGCAGCAGCTCATTTGCATTCAAAGAAACACACAAACTATGTTTTGTTGTTTCAGGAGTGTCAGAATAGCAGAAGGCTCCTCCTTTTTTTTAGAGAGCAGCAACTCATATGCATTTAAAGAGACACACGGAAACGATTATAGCTCATTTGCATTTAAAGAGACATTAACTATTTTTTGCTGCTTCTGGAGAGTGGGAATAACATGTAAAGGCTTTGCCCCCTTCTAGAAAGCAGCAGCTCATTTGCATTTAAAGAGACACACAAACTATGTTGTGTTGTTTCAGGAGTGTCAGAATAGCAGAAGGCTTCGTCTTTTTTAGAAAGCAGCAGCTCATATGCATTTAAAGAGACACACACAAACAATTATAGCTCATTTGCATATAAAGAGACACACAAACTTTGTTTTGCTGTTTCTGGAGTGTCAGAATAGAGTGTAAAGGCTCTGCCCACTTCTGGAAAGCAGCAGCTCGTTTGCATTTAAAGAGACACACACAAACTATGTTAGATCATTTACATTTAAAGAGACACAACCAAAAAATATGTTTCGTTTTTTTGGGAGTTTCAGAATAGAGTTTAAAGGTTCTGCCCTCTTCGAGAAAGCAGCAGCTCATTTGCATTTAAAGAGACTAATGCAAATTATGTTTTTGCAAATTGGCCATCGATTATAAGAGGGAATAATAAATGGTCTTTTTTAAGCTGAAACTTCACAGACCGTTTCTTCAGATACCAGAGATTGATTTCACATCTTTTGAAAAAAGGAGTTTAACGTGTCCCCTTTAATAATTTGCACTTAAAACGGTTTACGTGCAATGATGTGTTTTTGTCCTTTGTCGCGGTTTTCAATTGCAGAGGCCGTGCAGATAACGTGCGTCCCGCTTTCTTCTGCTCCTTCATTTGGATGGCATGTTTACCTCATACACTGCAATAAAAATGGGTCATTTATTTTCTTTCCCTGCAGATCTCAGCAGTGCTATCGATGCGGCCGCCGCGGCACTGGGAGAAATCTTAAACAGGCCGACTCAAGCGCAAGAGCTCTTAATAAAACATTTGAAGTATTTTATAAGGATTGTGGAGTAGTGTTGGGGGATTTATGAAGGGCTGAGTATACTATTAGTATTTTGCAGGCAGTGGAAAGAGTGTTTTCCTGAATAGAAGGTTCTAGTTTTCAGCTTATGGGTCATGACCCAAAAAAGTTGAATGTTGTTTTTTAGCAAGAGAAAACAGAGAGAGAAAACAGGGAAAAGGCAAACAGAAATGCCACAAAAATGAAACCATCCAAATGCAGTTTCTTAGTTGTTTATATATGTGGGTCAATGCCATCATGATTTTATTAAGTAATGTATTAAAAATACAACCAATAGTTAATGAATTCATACAATGCCTTTTTGAGCTTCTTTATTATTTTGGTTTTAAATTTTACACTTTATTAAGAGTGTTGAAGCTGTCCTGGTTTTGTAATGAGGAAATGCTCATTGAAATAATTATTGGATTAATAATAATAATAATAATAATAACAATAATAATATTAATAATAATAATAATAATAATAATAATAATAATGGCATTTGATTATGACTCATAATAATAATAATAATAATAATAAAAATAATAATAACAATAATAATAATAATAATAATAATAATATAATAATATAATAAATATATATTTAAAAATATTTTTATTGTTTTCTAAAAATGTGTATTTACCACAACTATCCAGTTATAATGCAAAAAGTACCTATTTAAAAAATTTAAATAATAATAATAATAATAATAATTATTATTATTATTATTATTTTAATAATAATAATAATAATAAATATATATATTTAAAAATATTTTTATTGTTTTCTAAAAATGTGTATCTACCACAACTATCCAGTTATAATGCAAAAAGTACCTATTTAAAAAATTTAAATAATAATAATAATATTAAATATATTAAATCTCTTAACAAATTATATGATTCATACATAAAATATATTCATCCACATACTCAAACTCATTTGGCTAAATCAACATTTGGCTAAACCAGCATAAACCAACCACAATTATTATTCCAATTTGTGTAAAATATGAATTTGATCAGTTATAAAAAAGGCAATGTTGGATATTGTTGTTGTAGGAGTCTCTCTGCAAACATATATTAATTAATGATGGGTAAAAATCTAATTATTAATATAAAAAGTTCCTTTATAAAACAAATAAATACAAAAAAAAACAAAAAACACTGAGTTGTGTAATATTGACATGAAATATCTGAATGTTGTATATTAATTATTGATTAATATGAATGTTTATTGAATAGTATATATATATATATAGTTACATAATAAATAATATATAGTTATATAATAGCTATATAAATACTGCTACGATTGGGATATAGAGTTTATACAACAGTTCGACGGCATAATCATGTATATAAAAAAGAAAATCAAACACGGAGGGTCTAAAAATACTTTTGTATGAGGAACTACTTTCTTCCATCATTCAGAAAAGCAGAAATCGTTGCTACTTCACAAACGTAGCTATAGAGCTAATATTTGAATGACTCGCGTAATGTCTAAAGTGATGACAAAACAGGTGATTTTACTCACATTTTCAGATTATTAGGCTAAACGGCATAAAATACCATCAGTCTAAAGACATTTCCCAGTATTTCTTTGTTGCAATCAAGATTTCACAATAATTAACCCCGAAAAAGCCAAAGCTAAGCAAACACTACCAGATTACTATGGTATAAATACAGCACTACAACATACAGAGAGAGAGATCGACTTAAAATGTCTCTTACCTGTTTTATAATGATTTGTTCGGCTGTAGTTTGAAACGACGCTGTAGTTTTTCTCCTCTAAGTGCTTATTATGCAGTCTGTGTCACTATCTTGTGGCGAAATGTCAACCCTCTTTGCTCTTTTGACTATGACAGGCTGATGGATGCCACTGTGCTGAATCTCCAAAATTATAAACATTTAGAAAAGACACTATCCTTACAAATAAACTGCATAGATTCTATCTAAACAGTTAAATTTTTGCCTAAAAGCCTCAAAAGGACATTATGTTGTCCAACAGCTGCAATATTTGTCAAAGTGAAGTGAGTTTATTTATCTGCTGTTGCTATATGTGGGTGGAGTAATACAGAACGATGAGGAGGCTGTACGAGTGCTATTATGAAGAATATTGCATGGCTATTAGCCAATCAGATTCAAGAACCAGACAGAACTGTGGTATATATATTAGGGCGTAGCACTTGTTTAGGGAGGGAACGTGATGATTATTATTATTTTATTTGTTTGGCTAGCACATGTGGTTTTGGAATAATTAGATGCTGGGAAAGGATTCATCATTGTTTGAGCACGGAAGTGACTTTTTGTAATATTGAGAAACGTCAGGCACTCCCTTTTTCTCACCCATCAAGAAGAGAAAAAAACATGGAACTGCAGGCGGAATTACCTATTACCCAGTTGATGTTGCAATCAGAGTCTGTCCTCAGGCATACAACTTAAGTAAACAAAGCCGTCTCCAAATTGATTCCACATTTAAAGACTTTCCAGCGAATTCTCCGCACTTCTCTTTTCTATTTATGGTATCTGTTTGTCGTTTAGCAAGATATGAGCTGATCGGAATGTTACAGTAGACTATTTGGTGGTTTGTTGACCAAAACACAAGCCTTCATTAAAATGAGGATGTGTCACAGATACTTTACAAGATTCCATCCTCTCTCTCTCTTTTTTTGTGCCTTACTTTTAATGCATGCTATTAATAAAAGAACAGATGTTGTTTTAGCACTGCTGGATGGACAGGCATGGAAAAGATTATCTGTTATCAGTTCATATGGTGACAGACGTTTCAGTAAGCAGAATGGTTATGATGATTGTTTTATGACTTAAAGGGATAGTTTACTCATCATCATTGCTCATCAGTTGCTCAACCTAAAGTGCTTCCAAACCTGTACGAGTTTCTTTTCTCTGATATGCACAATAGAACAGATTTGGAAGAATGTTGGTAACCAATCGTAGCTAATTGGTATTTACCTCCACAACAGAACAAACAATACTATGGAAGTCAACTGACACCATCGATGTTCTTCAGAAACTGTAGGTTTGAGAAAAAAAAAGCAGGGTGAGTAACTTATTAGAGATATTTCAGTGGCAACCTGTGGAGCACAAAATGAGATGTTTTGAAGAATGTTCCGGCTGCTCTTAGGATATTTCATGGCTGTTTTTAGAATACAGACATCAATCAGTGCATTAATCATTCCTTCATCCATCAATTAACTCCTCCACTCATCCCTCCATCTGTCCAGCTCTCCATCCATCCATCTACCTATCTATCTGTCCAATTATCCCTCTATCTGTCCAGCTGTCTATTCATCCATCCATCCATCCATCCATCCATCCATCTGTCATCCCCTTCCACCATCCGTCCATCTTTCCATCAATCCGTCCACCCATCTATCTGTCCATCCATTTCTACATCTATCCATCCATCATTCCATCCACCCATCAATTCCTCTAGCTATTCCTCCATCCATTCCACCTTATTTCCATCTCGCCAATCACCTATACCCATTCCTCCATCTATTCATCCATTTATTTATCCCTCCATCTGTCAATTTCTCTATCCACCCACCCATTCTTTATCTTTTATTTTACTAAAACATACACCCATTCCTCAATCTATTCTATCATCCATCCATCCATCCTTTCAACCATCTTTTCATCTGTCCAGCTCTCCATTCAACCACCCATTCTTTCATCTATTCATCTTTCTGTCCATCCATCCCTCCATCCATCCATCCATCCATCCATCCATCCATCCATCCATCCATCCATCCATCCATCCATCCATCCATCACTCCATTCACACATTAATTCCTCCAGCTATTCCTTCATCTATCCATTAAACCATCTACCCATGCCTACATATTTCTATCTCTCCATCCACCTATCCATTCCTCCATCTATTCATCCATCCATCCATCCTTTCAACCATCTTTTCATCTGTCCAGCTCTCCATTCAACCACCCATTCTTCCATCTATTCATCTTTCTGTCCATCCATCCCTCCATCCATCCATCCATCCATCCATCCATCACTCCATTCACACACCAATTCCTCCAGCTATTCCTTCATCTATCCATTAAACCATCTACCCATGCCTACATATTTCTATCTCTCCATCCACCTACCCAATTCCTCCATCTATTTATCCATTCTTCCCTCCATCTGTCTATTTTTAATCCACCCACCAATCCTCTATTTATTACTTCTCTTAAACATTCATCTATTCCTTCTTTCATCCATCCATCCATTATCCCTCCATTTATCCATCTCACTACCCGCACAGATTCCTCAATCTATTCATCCATCCATCCGTCCACCCATCCATCCATCCATCCATCTCTCAATCTGTCCAGCTCTCCATCCGCCCACCCATTCTTCCATCTATTCCTTCATCGAATAGATCCACCCATCCTTATATCCATGCATCCATCCACCAATCCCTCCATCATCCACCATCTCTTCATTTATCCATCAGTCCATTCATAAATATATCTACTCAGCCATCTGTCCACCCATTCCTCCACCCATCCCTCTTTTCCTTTCTTTTTTATCATGTTGGACCTAGACTGTTTACTTTATGTGATAAAGAATATACCCACAACATTCCTTCAAAAATTCTCTTTTGTGTTCCATAGAACAAAGCCAATCATACAGACTTAGGATGACAGGCGGTTTAATTATTGGCCAAACTTTTTTTTTAAATCCACAACTGCCATTCAGAAATGCAGGAATTTGTACTCATTATTTGCATTGAACACGGACTGGGTGCTTGTTAGCTTCCTCTCTGTCCTTTTACCTTTCTTTCTTTCAGTTGTGCAACATTTACAGTTGTTTGATATGTATGAGATCATAATGTAAATTCTGAAATCTTCTTTTTTTCCCCCTCTGTTCTATTTGATTTCATTTTTTCCACTTGTTTCACAATCTGGGTTGGATTACTAAAGGTCATGCATTTTTAAAAGCCCATATGCCTCATCCATGTGTCGTATTAAGAATTCAAGGAGAAACTGAAGGGCCGATTCTTTCTTTTTTTTTTTTTTGGAGCTTTTCAATTCAGACGCATACTACGCACATACCTTTTTTTTCTCCATACACTCCTCTAATTCTCACATCAGTGGCAGCAAATGACCTCTTAAAATCAGAAACTGTTTTACCTTTGAGTGGAATTTACATAATTGTCTGGTGAGGTATGATATCCGTCCCATTTCATAATGAATTCCATACCAGGCAGATCCAGATGCAGATTTTTTATGAGTCTTGCAAGCACACAGCTTTGAGAAATATCACTCATTGTTTAAGTGCTGGCTTTGTGGGGAAGACGCATATGTAATTTGGGGTTTATGCCACTGTGACTGCAGGGTCGCTATTTATCAGTTCAAATGAATTCTACAATGGCCAACTTATACTTCCCACATGCCAGATCATGAAGGGTATTTGGTTTTACCTCCAGGAACCCTCGGTTGCCAGTTTGAGATGTTTGATGAAGTTAACAGCTTCATGTTGGACATTTTTTGGATATTCCACCCCCTGCTGCTATGAGCATTAGACAGAAAACATTCTCTAGACTAGTGCATAAATGCAGTCCCAATGCAGGACCAATACAAGATAAGAGTTAAGCCTTGTTATATAAAATGTGTTCTGTTATTAATAATTTTTTTATCAAATAAAATATTTATTACACACAGTGTTCTCTGATAATATAATATAATATAATATAATATAATATAATATAATATAATATAATATAATATAATATAATATAATATAATATAATATAATATAATATCAAACAAAAAATTCTTTCATCTATTCCTCCATTCACCCATTACTCCATCTAGCTCTTGATCTACTCATCCATTCCTGCATTTACTCTTTTATCCATTCCTCATCTATCTTTCCATCCATCCATGCATCTATCCATCCATGCATCTACGCATTTATTTATCCATGCATGAAACATCTATCCATTCGTCCATTGAATCCACCCACCCATTCATTCATCCATCATTCCATCCGTCTTTCATCCATTTGTGCATCCATCATTTCATCCATCCATTTGTGCATCCATCCATCCATCCATCCATCCATCCATCCATCCATCCATCCATCCATCCATCCATCCATCCATGTGTTCATCCATCCATTTGTACAATTGTCTATCCATCCATCCATCCACCCATCCATCCATCCATGTGTCGATCCATTCATCCATCCATCCATCCATCAATCCATCTGTCCATCCATGTGTCCATCCATCCGTCCATCCATCCATCCATCCATCCATCCATCCATCCATCCATCCATCCATCCATCCATCCATCCGTTCATCTCTCCTTCCCTCCATCTATCTATCCGTCTATACATCCATTTATGCATCCATTCATCCATTTGTGCATCTATCCATCCATCCATTTATCCATCCATCTATTTGTGCATTCAACCATCCAACCAACCAACCAACCAACCAACCATAATTCCATCCATCATTCCATCAATTTATCCATTTGTACATCCATCCTACCATCCATCTAACCATCTGTCCATCATTTGTGCATTTATCCATCCATGTGTCTATCCATCCCTCCATCCATCCATCTATCCATTTGTGCATCCGGTCATCCATCTGCCATCCATGCGTCCATCCATGCATCCATCCTTTTCTCCATCCATCAATTTGTCCATCCATCCATGCATGCATTTGTGCGTCCATCCGTCCATAAATTTGTGCATCTATCCATCCGTCCATTCATCCATCCATCCATTTGTGCATCCATCCATCCATCCACTTTTGCATCCATCCATTCATCCATCCATCATAATAATTATTGTATCATCTAAATGTATTATTTTTAACTTGTGCATGTACATTTTTCTAATCCATGTGCATTAGCTCTTGAATTCCCTAATGTATTCAGGTACTGGAGAGAATGAAATGAGGGGAGAGTAATTAGCATGAGTGTATGATGCTAGTTAAGGAAAAGGGGGTGAGCGCTGCATTAATTTCACCAGTTTTTTTATCATGCTAAACAGTCGACACCAATCGCAGAATTAAGGCAAGAAAAAGGTTTTCACAGGGATCAGCATCAGCTCGTTTGTCAAAGTCTCTAAAGTGTCCACGTCATGTTTTGACCACCGTGCCAGCCCACTTTGGCTTTGCCATGAAAGGCTTTTGAAATGAGTACCTTGGTTTTTGCATTGCCCTGGGTTCGAGCTCAGCAGCTGCCTTGTATTCTTTTATGAATCATAAAATGTGTCTGGACAGCATCCCTGTGCAATGAGAACTTCTCAAAAAAGAAAAGTGAGAAAGAGAGAGGTGGAAAGCCTGCCACATGATTTTCCAGAAAGTGTTTTGTAATGCATCAAATCAAATTAAAAGCAAATTGCCATTATTTTCACCTAATGTTCCCCAGGGTGTTGGAGGTTTGCCATTCTAACAGCTGAAAGCACAACAGACTAGTTTAGTTTAGTGTTAAGCACCTACCGCCACATATTCACATGTCCCACTCAATCCACAACTGTCACATGTGTCCCCTGTGGAGAAACGATGCTTGCAATCCAATGGTTATGAGTAGGGCCAGACGGAATCTGCGGACATTTTTTGCTATTTCTGCGGAGAATTTTGGTAAAAATCTGCGGATTTCTGCGGAATTATTTTGGGAGTATCCAGCGAGTATTATAACTAAAACCTTAATATATGAAATAAAAAGTAATAAATTACTGAATAAAAACTGAATGAATTCAGATTTACACATTTACTCAAGTAAATAAACTGAATTAATGATGTTCTAAAAATCGGCAGAAATCTGCGGAATTCTGCGGAAAATCGGCGGAATTCTGCGAGCGCAGATTCCGTGTGGGCCTAGTTATGAGTTTGATTTCCAAGGAGAAATAATAAATTCCTTGAATTCAATGTAAGAAGAAAATCACCAAATTCATTAATCTTAATGTGGCACTAAATTCAATCTATAATGGTATAAGATTAATAAAGTGTGGACTGTATATATATATATATATATATATATATATATATATATATATATATATATATATTGTGTATATGCCGCAAAATGTAAATAAGTTGTCATGGACAACTCACAAATGATTCTCCATGGGAGACTGGGAGTGTTGACAAGTAAAGGGTTGTTTGTGTTTTTCGAAGGAGAAAAGCAGCTTGATATTTCTTTAAAGTGTTTATATATTTATATTTTCATAATTAAGTTTCTTTTCCTGTTTCTTAATTGGGATATAAATCTGTGGGAGGATGTTAGTTGATGTTACCTTATTTATAATCATAAAATCTATAGACTATGAAATTTGACAAAGTGAAATTTGTTGTTCATCTAAAGTCATATTTTGTTTCCTATAGTGGTCTCAAACACAATTCCGGGAGGGCCACAGCTCTGCAGATTTTAGCTCCAACCATTTCCAACTCATTCATTCATTCATTCATTTTCTTGTCGGCTTAGTCCCTTTATTAATCCGGGGTCGCCACAGCGGAATGAACCGCCAACTTATCCAGCAAGTTTTTACGCAGCGGATGGCCTTCCAGCTGCAACCCATCTCTGGGAACAGCTCCAACTCACACCTGCTTAATAGTCTCCTGTACTCATGAACATGAATGATTAACTGGATAAGCTGTGCTTGATTGAGGTTGGAGCAAAACTGTGCAGAGCTGCGGCCCTCCAGGAATCGAGTTTAGTTTTCATTTTAGGATATCGCAATTTAAAAAAAGCACCAGGAATTACATGATATGTTACAATGTGCATAGAAAACGTTTAATACAGTAAGTTTACTTGTCAGTAATCTTTGTTAGAAACATTCATCAAATAATTTGTTGGGTTTAAAAAAAATAAAGAACAAATCATTATGACTAGATAACTTTTGGTTCATTATAAATGGACTGGATGTAGTTTGCATAAAGAGACAGAATGGATTTTATTACAGCCAAGGAGAAAATAACATATGTTAATTTTTATTATTAAAGCTTTAGCTGGTAAATTACCACAGTATATATATATATATATATATATATATATATATATATATATATATATATATATATATATGTATGTATGTATGTATGTATGTATGTATGTATGTATGTATGTATGTATGTATGTATGTATGTATGTATGTATATATATATATATATATATATATATATATATATATATATATATATATATATATATATATATATATATATATATATATATATATATATAGTTGAAGTCAGAATTATTTGCCCCTGTATGTCTGAAAATATTTTATTTTATGTTTTATTTCAGCTAGAATATAAGCAATTTTTATTTATTTTAAAAAACATTTTAAGGTCAAAATTATTAGCCCCTTTAAGCTATATTTTATCTATAGTCTACAGAAAAAAAACATCGTTATACAATAACTTGCCTAATTACCCTAACCTGCCAAGTTACCCTAATTATCCTAGTTAAGCCTTTAAATGTGACTTAAAGCTAAATAGAAGTGTCTTGAAAAGTATTTAGTCAAATATTAATCACTGTCATCATGGCAAAGATAAAATAAATCAGTTATTAGAAATCAGTTATTAAAACTATTATGTTTAGAAATGTGTTCTTCTTTCCGTTATACATACTGTATATATAGTTTGTTTGTGTATTTCTCAAATACTTATAAATCCTGAACAGCAGATATGTATGGTCGTTCCATATGTATGCAATGAGCTTCAAGATGTACTACGTATGAAATCTCTACCATCTATCATTGTATTTTAAAATATATTAAAGCCTTTCTATTAAGAACAGTTTTAATAATTGATCATGGTTTATATTAATTTTATGTGTGTCTTTATGTTGTGATATGTATTTTTCTGTAACTCTTTTGCTGTTATTTTCTGTAACTTTAATGCTGCCTGTCTCAACCAAAACTCCCTGGTAGAAGCGACATTGGTAACAGTTTGTTTTGATGGTCCCTAATGCACATTTCGTTGACTAAAAGTTGCATTGCAATGACCTGCCAATTACTTCTCATGCGAGCATTAGTAGACTGCTTAATATCTGCTGATACTGTTCCTTCAACAAACTTGTAGCTATTTATACTATATATATATATATATATATATATATATATATATATATATATATATATATATATATATATATATATATATATATATATATATATATATATATATATGGGGGACCGAGCCAGCACGTACAGTGAGGGGCATACAAAAAAGAAGATTTTCAAAAATAATTATTTTTAATAAAGTCAAAAAGGTTCACAAAAAGTTCAAAAATAAATTAATTAAATAATTAAATAAATTGAAAATACAATAAACTAAGCCAAACATCCAAATACAAAATCTAAATATTAGTTAAATAAATTCTAAATAAGGCAAAACTAAATATAAATCTGAAGAAACAAACATTGCAAATCATTATTGAACCTAAATTAAACTTGAGCTCTCCCTCCAAGCCATTAAGCCAATGGTATCGGCAGGCGGAACCAAAAGACGGCATCTTGCGGCACGTCGGACCTTTAGTTGGGCGGACCACACCCGGAAACTCTGTTCCTCGTCGGCACTGCAGTACGGTAACTTAAACTCAAAAGAAAACTAAATTAACAAAACATACAGTACAGATAACTGATTTTGTGTGCACCCAAAATAGTAATAAATGTACTGTGAATAATAAAGAAAGGTAATGAGAAACTGAAAGTGTATGCGTCTTATTTAAATCAGATATGAATGAAATGAAATGTATAAACACAATAACTGAAATTATTGTGACCAATAAATAATCTTAAATGAATATGTATAGTGTATGTGGGTGTGTGTGTGTGTGTGTGTGTGTGTGTGTGTGTGTGTGTGTGTGTGTGTGTGTGTGTGTGTGTGTGTGTGTGTGTGTTTGTGTATGTATGTGCATACCTCCATCATAATATATATATATATATATATATATATGTATATATATATATATATATATATATATATATATATATATATGAATTTAATGAAATTATAAATTATTCAAATTCAAATTATATATGAATTTAAGTTTAAGTTACATTGCATACATGCCAACTAATTATATATATATATATATATATATATATATATATATATATATATATATATATATATATATATATATATATAACTTAAATTCAACAAAATGTTTTAAAGTGACCATCAAAATATCTTACTGAGACTTTCCAGGTTATAATAATAAATTAATAAACGAACTAAAAAACAAAAAAACAAACTGGACCATCTGACCACCCAAAAATATGGTTCCGATTTAAACAAGTCATTTGTGTTTTGTGACAATGAAGCTCTAGTGGTTTATCCAGTTGTTTTGTATTAATAAGTTGTGCCAGTTTCACTAGGAGTGACGATTTTGTACTATTTTGAACACGTAAAATATAAACAACAATTTTTTGATCAATTGATCATACAATATTCTAAATATTCATAGAATTTAACATCACAAATTTTACCCTGTTATTACTAGTTCATCCAGACAAACATTATAAATGGACAAACAATGTCAGCGGACTACTTTTCTTTACCCATATCCGTTCAGGACACTGTGTATTATTTCCTCGCTTCCTCAGCAAATCCTGGAAGACATATCAAGGTTTTCGGTGGTATGGATTGTCGGGCCTGACATTTGAGGTTGCGCTGATATTTTTAGTGTCCTCCGCTGTGATTTGGACTAATTGCTCCGCTGACTCCCTTTAGTTTTAAAAGCTCATTCTCTGCAATAAATCCTCAAGAGAAGCGTTGACGTTTCTCGCTCAAATGAATCAACTTTTTTTCTTCCTCCCTCCCTCTCTCTTTCTGCGTTCTGGAAAAGAAGTCAGCATGTCAACACTTGAATAGCTTGTAAAGAAACCGGAGAAACACATCCATGACGTGCATTGATTCGGAATGCTGTGCTGAGAAAGTAAATATTGAGCTTGATTTTATTTTTTGTTTTAGCTGCATGAATCCCCGCTAGACAACTTGCAGGAGAGTTTAATAATTCATGGGGAAAAAAAAATAATGGAGCTCACCCTTTTGGGGCCAAGAATCACTCCTTTTTTTTCGGGTTTTTAGACAGGTGAGATGTCACTCCAAGCTAGATTGAGGCTTTAATTCACTTTTTTTTTTGGTTTTCAATGAAGACAAAGTACCTACAGCAGGCAAAAACTGAGATTATACACTCTCAGAAATAAAGGTGCTGTTACTGGGGTGGTACCTTTTAGAAAGGTACAAATTTGTACCTAAAAGGTCTATGCTGTATTAATACATCAAGGGTACATATTAGCACCTACAAAGTACATAAGTCTTCCACCTAAAATTTTTAGGTACTAATATACACTTTTAGGGCACCAATATGGACCCTTCAAGTACAAATTTGTAATTTTTGAAAAGGTACCACCCTAGTGACAGCTCCCGTACCTTTATTTCTGAGAGTGTATGTACAGAATTATTAGCCATCCTGAATTATTTTCCCAGATTGATATATCTAAATAACGGATAGATGATTTTTTCAACAATAATGTTTTTAATACTTGATATCTAATAACTTATTTCTTCTATCTTTAGCATGATGACAGTACATAATAGTCCCTTTCACACAGTGATACTGGTAAATATCTGGAAAATTTGCAGAGCGACTATTATTTAAGCTACAGATCAGAGCAAACTATTTCTCACTATTTAAAGAGCCGACCCCTCATACATAATTATTAAT
The DNA here is from genome assembly GCF_052040795.2 of Danio rerio. NCBI lineage: Eukaryota > Metazoa > Chordata > Actinopteri > Cypriniformes > Danionidae > Danio > Danio rerio. The sequence continues at coordinate 8,850,623 of NC_141032.1, forward strand.
ATTATCATTTAAGATACAGATAAGAGCAAACTATTTCTCACTATTTAAAGAGCCGACCCCCATACATTTAATTAATAGTATTATTATTTAAGATACATATCAGAGAAAACTATTTCTCCTCATTTTAAGTGCCAACTTCCATACATGTTAGTTATTAATATTCGTATTTAGGATACAAATCAGAGGAAACTGTTTCTCTCTATGTAAACGGCAGACCCCCATACATTTAAATTATTAATATTACTTTTTAATATACAGGTCAGAGTAAATCATTTCTCATTTAAAGGTCGACCCCCATACATATTCAATTTTATTTTTGTTATTTACAATACAGGCCAGAGCAAACTATTTCTCACTATTTAAAGGGCCAACCCCCTATATACAGGTAAAGTCAGAATTATCAGCCCCCTCTCGAATTTTATTTATTTTTTTAAATATTTCCCAAATGATGGTTAACAGAGCAAGGAAATTTTCACAGTATGTTTGATAATATTTTTTCTTCTGGAGAAAGTCTTATTAGTTTTATTTCGGCTAGAATAAAAGCAGTTTTAAATTTTTTTATGAACCATTTTATGTTCAAAATTATTAGCCTCTAAGCTTATTATTATAATTTTTTGATAGTCTACATAACAAACCATCGTTATAAAATAATTTGCCTCATTACCCTAACCTGCCTATTTAACCTAATTAACCTAGTTAAGCCTTTAAATGTGACTTTAAGCAAAGATAAAATAAATCAGTTATTAGAAATGAATTATTAAAATTAGTATGTTTAAAAATGTGCTGAAAAAATCTTCTCTCCGTTAAACAGAAATTAGGAAAAAAATAAACATGAGGGCTAATAATTCTGACTTTAACTGTATGTTGTTTTGACACCATTAAGGGGAATCAATGGTTAAATACGTGTGTCAAACCCCCCTTTAATTCCTTATCAATCCATATCAATATACCATTTTTGCGGTGATGATAATTTTTAATATATTGTGCTGCCCCAGTATTAATTGTACACTTCTTAATCATGTATATGTTTGAGTTTGAAAAGGAAGCATCAAGGAGAGGGGGAAAATATAGGAAATACCAACATCATAATTCAGATTTTTCACATTGTGGCCTGGTTTTCTCTGCCATGCAGCTTTTCCCCCCCGCATCCTATGATTTATTGCCATGCTGATGTCCTCGCTGCATTTCCCCCTATAAACATTTAATGAGGCTGAATGCGTGGACGTGAAAGAAATGCACATGAAATCTGTCTGATAATAGCTTTAAAGTAAACAGCGCTTCAAGGACTGTGTTGCAAGCGCATCAGGAAAGCATTACTTCCTTGTTTGTGTTTCATGCATGTCTCCTCTTCTCTCTCTTTCTCTTTGGCCGGTCAGAAAAAAATGTGCAGTTATTATTTGAGAGCTATATAACGGATGTAATTCGATAACATAAAGCTTTTCAAGGCCCCTTGACTATGCTTTATCTCATCCATCTTGACTAAATAGTTTTCCGTGGAATGAATGCGCTGTTTTTTTTTCTTTTCTTGTTGTTGTTGTTTTTCATCCTTGTTGCTTTTTCGCAGTGAGTAATGTCTCTCCTTATAATTTTTAGCTTGGCAATTAAAGGCCACTGCTGTTAAATAGAGCTCGCTTGTGGATGCGGATGAAAGCGACAGCAAATGCTGGCTTTAAAACATGTTTTAAGAGGGTTTTTTTCATTTATAGGCTCTTTGTGGAATTTCAAAATGCTCCATTTTCTCACTGCATTGGCGGCTTTTGAATGAGTAGAGGTCTTTAAATAGATTTCAACTGCACACTTTAGCAGTAATAGTATTGATCTTAGGAATTTTTAAATAATAAATATATTTTCAGACCAAACTAATATATATAAGAGCTCCTCCAGTAGACACATGTAATGTGAAATGCTGTCAAAAATGCCCTTTCTCTGGTAGATTTCACTTGGGAAATATTTGATATGTTATTTAACTGGAAAGATAGTGTATTATTATTATTATTATTATTATGACTATTATTATTATTATTATTATTATTATTATTATTGATTATAGTAGTAGAGGTAAGAGTTGTATTTATGTATTTATTAAATAATGTTATTATTTTTATTTATTTCATATTATTATTATTATTATTATTATTAATTATAGTAGTAGTAGTAAGAGTAGTATTTATGTATTTATTCAATAATATTATTATTTGCATTTAATATTATTATTATTATTATTATTATTATTATTATTATTATTATTATTGTTGTTGTTGTTGTTGTTGTTGTTGTATTATAAATAATATTATTGTTATTATATTTATTATACCAGTACATTATTATTATCATTATTGTTGTTGTTGTTGTTGTTAATATTATTATTATCATTATTATTATTTATCTTTTATTTGTTTATCTATTATTATTATAACAATTATTATTATTATTATTATTAATATTATTATTATTATTATTGTATTTTGTTATTTTGTTAAATATTTTATTTATTATTTTTATTATTGATTATTTATTTATCTATTATTATTATTATTATTATTATTATTATTATTATTATTGTATTTTATCATTATAATTATTTTAGTTATTATTATTATTATATTTCTTCTTCTACTTCTTCTTCTTCTTATTATTATTATTATTATTAGTAGTAGTAGTAGTAGTAGTAGTAGTATTAGTAGTATATTTATTATTCTAATTATTATTAATTTATCTCTTATTATTATTATTATTATTATTATTATTTATCACTACTATTATTATTATTACTGTATTGTATTGTATTTTATCAATATAATTATTTATTATTATTATTATTAATCTATCTATCTATCTATCTATCTATCTATCTATCTATCTATCTATCTATCTATCTATCTATCTATCTATCTATTATTATTATTATTATTATTATTATTATAGTATTTTATCATAATAATAATAATAATAATAATTATTATTATTATTATTATTATTACTATTGTTATTATTATTATTAATATTATTATTATAATAAAAAATAGAAACAACCAGTATATTTTTACATTATTATTACTATTTTTATTTTTGTTATTATTACTGTTGTTGTTGTTATTTAATATGCAGTTTTTTAAAGAAATGTTTGTTTTTGTTTTAATGGTTTAAAATACAATTTTATTTTTGTATAATGTATAATTGCATATGCAAATGTAAAATATATTATTTTATAAATAATTTAAAAGCAATGAAACAACATCAAATGCTTTTTCCTCTGATATGGCCCTTAAAAGATCTGCTTTTCAAAGAGATTATTTAAATTTTCCATTCATAGTCTCTTTGTGGAATTGCAAAATCCTCCGTTTCCCCACTGCATTACCATGTGAACAGTTGTAGATTGTCAAATAGATTTCCACCGCACACTTTAGCAGTAAATTACATTGAAAGCTCTTTGTTTATCCACTTTCATTCGCTGTAAAATACATTATGAACGCCTCGGATGTTTGGATCATTTTTAATTTATTTATTTCTTCTTCTTTTTTTTATAACAGCGTTATGTAATGTCCCTAAATGCCACACAGCGCTTTCTATTTGCAGCGCTCCAGCTTTTTACATCAAATTAATCCATAAAAGGCTTTTCCTCCCTGTCTAAACAATGACCAATAAACACGGCTAAGCAGCTCAGAGAGGAACTTCAATAACATGCTCATTACTCAGATGAGTATTTATAGTCACACACTGCTTAATCTCGCTTCTCTTTCAGCCAGTGGTCTCCATTTCTTTTTGCCTGGATGTTATTATCGCAGGAAGTAGGGCGCTAACTGTTCCTCGCGTATTAAACTTTAATCAGATCCTAGTTGTGTGTAGCGTAGCCGTTAGCGATTGACATTATGGATTCAGACTCGTCTTTTGCCATCTGTGCTCTTTTGTCATTAATCAGATGAGCAACAGACATGCTACTGATACATATTTAACATATTTCACACTCCGCGCTTAATAAGCGGTGTAGGTTTTAAGTGTTAATGGGACGTAAGGCTACTGTAAGTCACACAGAAGCAGGAGCCCTGAGCTACAAGATGTGGGTTCAAATGAAACTAAACTATAGTGAGTGATGGAGATGTTGATTTACCAGGTTGGCACACGCTGAGTTTGGTGATTGTGTTAGACTTCAGTTCACTGTACAACAACATACAGTTGAAGTCAAAATTATGACTTCTCAAGGGATCACTCTGTGCCACAAACTGAATGTTATTTACAACTTTATTACCTGTTAAGTACAGTCTATGCAGGTCCTGTTCACTAAAGTAAACTTCATTCAGGACGCACACGCACGCACGCCCTCCCTGTGGTAACAGCTGACGGTCAGCTCACGTCACGTGGGATTTTGCAGTCGCAAATACATTACATGAAGACATAAATGACATTTTTGGGGTGAATTATATCTTATAAATACAGCATGTGACTCTTTCAACACCATTTGGAGGCATCCACGTTACTGAACAATGTATGTAAAACAATGTGAAGAAACTTGACTTGAAACTTGAAAATATGATTGACAGAATTGTAGAAATGCTGGATTAAGATCGTCTAGGGGGTCGAATCGAAATCGCGATCTTTTTACGATTATTTGTGCAGCTTTAATAGAAATACTATATCATTTTAAGTGATATTTAATTGTGTATGTGTAAATAAGTAATCTTTAATTCAATTAGTTAACTGTTTGACCAGTTAACTTGTTAAATGGAAACTATTTATTGATTGATATTTTTATAGAAACATCTAGACTACCGGTCAAAAAGTTTGGAGTCAGTTTTTTTATTTAATAATTGTATTTATTAATTTAAATGGAATGATTCTGTTCATCAAAGTGGAATTTAATTCATGTGAAAAACTGTTAAATAGTTAAATACTTATTTATTAAATGTTTATTACTTATTGTATATAGTTTCAAATGAAATTATAACTCTAGTATTGCTTTTATTACTATTAATAATAATAAAATAATATTATTATTATTTTATTATTATTATTGTTATTATTATTATTATTATTATAACAATAATGATTAATATTAGAGTGATTTCTGAAGCATCATGTGACTGAAGACTGAAGTAATGAAGCTGAGGATTAAAATCACTGGAATAAATTACTAAATTAAAAAATACTACTTTTGAACAGTTATCTTAGTGCAATAACATCTAACAATTTTACTATTTGTACTGTATTTTTGCTTAAATAAATTCAGCCTTTGTGAGCAGGAAAGGCTTATTTCAAAACATTTAAAAATCCTACTAACCCAAAACTTTTGACCAATAGTGTACGTTTCAACGCAGAAAGTTGAAAAGAAGGGCATTTTATGTGACTTTAAATCAATGCAGTCACAAAGCACTGGTTAAAGGTAAAAGTTTGTTTACTGTCACTTTTGATCAACTCAATGCATGCTAGCCGAATGAAAGTATACTTTTTCAGTAATATATAATAGTAAAAGTATACATATACTTAATAATATACTTAATATTTTAAATCTTTTGCTCAAAAAATAAGAAATGATTTTTACTATTTTTAAATGAATGCAATTGTTATATTTGATATTAAAGTTTTAACGTTTGACCAGTCAATCTGTGATCTTACAACCCTTTGTATATGTGTGTGCGCGCGATTATAAAATCTATACAGTAGTCTATTCAATAAAGGCACGTTTATTGCTCACACTGTGGGTCAGGACTTTTGTAGCGGCTTCCAGTGACTTATAACCAGCTCCTGCAAACACACAGCCTGTGATTGATTATGTCTCAGAGAGGCTGACGTGAAGTTTTGGAGGACTCTGGCTTTTCCTTTATGACCTCGTGTGGACAAATGGTGCGGATTGATATCACTGAGTGATTGATGATGCTCGGGCCCTCAGAGCGTGATCCGATTGGCCGAGGAGGATCACGTGTCGATGTTTGGCTGACCTGAGCTGATTTTTTGCGTCAGATACAGTATATTTGACTGATGCAGCATTGAAGATCATAAAAAAAGCCTTTCGTTTTGTTTTTTTTTAAATCCGCTGCTGCATGAATAATACTGTTTGCTTATGCGTAGACAAATACAGATTTAATTGCTTTAGATTTTGCAGTTGCGTGTCCTGCATGGCCCCGGCCGTGCTGAAAGTGAATCTCCTGCTGCGAGCAGTTCCAGGTAAAGAGCCAGATTCCCCGCAGGTGTTCTATGAGCGCCGATCCATCCATATTCATTCCTGCACCACGCAGAGGACGTCTCTGTTTGCACACTTTTTTTTTTCTCTTTCATTTGACTTTTTCAGTTCATTAGACTTAAGCACTCTTCCAACATCAGTGAAAACTCTGATCAAGAGGCAAACCATCAATTCTTAACTGCATGTGAGGAGCGGCGTTGTAACTGTTTTGAGAGTGATGCGATTTTTGTTTCTCAACCCATGTGGTAAAAAAAAAAAAAAAAAAAAAAAAAAAAATATATATATATATATATATATATATATATATATATATATATATATATATATATATATATATATATATATATATATATATACAGTTGAAGTCAGAATTATTAGCCCCCTTTTGATTTTGATTTTCTTTTTTAAATATTTCCCTAATGATGTTTAACAGAGCAATGACATTTTTACAGTATGTCTGATAATATTTTTTCTTCTGGAGAAAGTCTTATTTGTTGTATTTCGGCTAGAATAAAAGTAGTTATTAATTTTTTTAAAAACATTTTTGGGACAAAATTATTAGCCCCTTTAAGCTAATTCTTTTTTGGATAGTCTACAAAACAAACCATCATCATACAATAATTTGACTAATTACCCTAACCTGCCTAGTGCACCTTATTACCCTAGTTAAGCCTTTAAATGTCACTTTAAGCTGTATAGAAGTGTCTTGAAAAATTTCTAGTAAAATATTATTTACTGTCATCATGACAAAGACAAAACAAATCTGTTATTAGAAATAAGTTTTTAAAACTATTATGCTTAGAAATGTGCTGAAACAATCTTCCCTCCATTAAACAGAAATTGGGGAAAAAAATAAACAGGGGCGCTAATAATACAGGGGGCTAAAAATTCTGACTTCAACTGTATATATATATATATATATATATACACTGTAAAAAAATAAATCCGTTAAATTTACGGTAAAAAAACGGCTGCTGTGGTTGCCAGTACTTTACCGTTAAAAACACGGTACAAACCGTAAAAGTAATTTTTCATTTTTACGGTAAATTACCGTATTTTATTAAATTATAGATGTAATATGTCTGTATTTTGAATGATCAACATCTGCACATCTTTTGTTACACAGTAAGACACGTTAGCACAGCCACATGCAGGTGGTAATAAGGAAGTTACATAATTAGCCAATGCTCATCACAATCAACTTTTCCTACAAGCAAAAAAGAGTATCAGCATATAGAAGGTGCCTAGTGCTTAAAATTAAAGTCATGAAATAAACATTGTTTATCAACATTAGATGTTACATAAATCTCTGATGTACATACCTGATGGGGAAACAACAAAAAAGATCCATATTAATGTCAACCAAATGCATAAAAAGTTATGTGCCATGCAGGGAATTCTGGGAAAGTCAATTTACGGTTATTCGCCGTATATATTAAGGAAACATACCATTAACCAGGTTACGGATTTGTACTGTAGCATTTTTACTGTTTTTTACCTTTGAAATCACAGCCATTTTTTACAGTATATATATATATATATATATATATATATATATATATATATATATATATATATATATATATATATATATATATATATATATAAATAGACAAAATATGTATATTTGCTAGAAAATATTTTAAAAATATTTGCTTAACATCCCGTTTTGAAAATAAATATTTGTTATCCATTTCTCATAGATATAGGCAGTGTATTTTGGTGCATTTAAACAAAACAGATTTATTATTAAACAGATATATTTATTAAAATAATATTTTTTTAAATGAAATTTTTCAGTTTTTTTTGCTTCTCTTGATTTTTCCTCTTTTTCCTATTTTTCTATAACATACATTTGTCTGTACTAATTTTTGGACCGTTATCATAAATTAACTTTTTTGGGTAAACTATCCCCTTTAACTGTGTTTTTGTGTAAAAAAAATGTTTGTACAAATGCTGTTTTAATGAATCCATGTCATAACAAGTTGCTGTAAAACATAATTGTGCTTCTTTGTGGGATAAATAGCTGGTTGCGTTCACACTCAACATTGTGGTGATTAGTGTTCCTTTGGCTGGGAACTTGGATCTCGTTTACTTTTAATTAATTTTTCTCACAGCCACAATGGTTTCCAGCGTGTTACTTGGAGAATGATAAACTAGGCTTTTAATATTATGGTGATAATGTTGTGATAATAATATTTTATAAATAGTTGAATGTGTTGCAGATATGCTGTGGTGAGCCGATTGAGTTTATTTTTTTCTTTTAATCTCTGAAGCTTTTACATTTTTCTGGATTATGTAATTAATGTTTAATTACAGTTGAATTATGAAATGAATTAAAGAAATTATTTACGGCATAAAATAAATAGTGTACTTAATGATAATACATTTTCAATAAAATCATCTGACCATTACAGTAATTAAGAATAATTTTCTGTATTTAGCATTGCTTGAGACTCGGGCTGTCCTCAAGAACCGAGGAAGTTCTTTTGTAATTATTCTTTGGTTTTGTCCCTTATTTATCAGGGATCGCCACAGCGGAATGAACCGGCAACTATTTCAGCATATCTTTTACACAGCGGATGCCTTTCCAGTTTGCAACCCAGTACTGGAAAACACCCATACACTCTCACATTCACACACACACACACACACACACTCATACACCACGGCCAATTTTGTTTAACCAATTCACTTTTACTGCATGTCTTTGGACTGTGGGAGAAACAGGAGCAGCCAGAGGAAACCCACACCTACATGAGGAGAACATGCAAACTCCACACAGAACATAATATTATTAATGTACTTATATATAATGTAGACTTAGAAATATATATATTTTTTAAACATAAAAATACATCATTTCCTAGTGATGGGTTGCAGCTGGAAGGGAATCCGCTGCGTAACACATATGCTGGATAAGTTGGCGGTTCATTCCGCTGTGGCGACCCCAGATTAATAAAGGCTCTAAGCCGAAAAAAAAATGAATGAATGAATAAATATCCATCAGTAACTGAAATTATATCAATAAAAAACATAAACCAATTAAAAATTATAGAAATTATATAATAATAATAAGCATAATAAAACACACGGCAATAATATAATAATATTGCATAATAATACCATTATGTAAACACAATATCTTTTATTTTTCATATGAATATAAATATACTTCAGTAAATTAAATTATATTGATTTAGAAAAATAAGCCAATTAAGAAAAATATATAATATTATGCATAATAAAAGAAGCTGATAAAATAATAATATATTAATATATAATAATAATAATATATTATGTAATAAAACCATTATGTAAACACAAGCCATTAACAATTATTGTTTATATTTATATGAAAAATAAATTATATTATGATTTAGTAAAATAAACGTTTATATAAATTTTATATAATATACCTCAATAATTATAAAATAAAAATAAATAACAAATAATAATAAAATAAATATAATAATAATAATAAAATAAATAATAATAAAAAAATTTATTATTAGTTACCTAAGTAACTAAATTTGATTTATTTAAAAGAAAAGCTAATTGCAAAAATAGTATAATATCATGCACAATAAAGCACAATCCATTAAAATAAAAACATATTATTATTGAGTAATAATATAATTATGTAAATACAAGCCAATACAAATAATTATTTATATTTATATGAAAAAAGTACATTATATTATAATTTACTAATATAGTTGATTTTTGCAAATAAATATAAACATACCTCAATAACTGAAATTATATTTATTTAAAAATTAAGCTAATTATAAAAATAATATTATGCATAAAATATATATATATATATATATATATATATATATATATATATATATATATATATATATATATATATATATATATATATATATATATATATAAATGTTATGTAATGATACCAATATGTAAACTCAAGTTAATAAAATAATTATTTATATTTATATGAAAAAAACATAATATTATGATTTAGCTGTATAGTTTATTTCTGCATATAATTATACCTCAATAACTTAAACTAAATTGATTACAAAAATAAGCAGATTAAAAGATTCTAATATAATAACATGCATAATAAATACAAGCTAATTAAAAAAATAATATTACAAAATAATAGCATTATGTAAACACGAGCCAATAAAATGTGTATTTATATGAACAATAATATACCTCATATTAATTTAGAAATAAATAGATCTATTTTTATTAATATAAAGATATCTCAATAGCAAATATAGAAATAAATATACCATAATAACAAATGTAAATATTGCTAAATAACAAATCATATAGACAAAAAATAAGCTAATTAAAAAAAAAGTATATGCATAATGCTTGTATAAAGTATAAAAGCTAATTAAAAGAAAATAATATAATTATTTGCATATTACAACTCAAGCCAATAAGATAATAATTTTAATAATTAAATTCCATTATGTAAAAATTAAGTGTAATAAGTTCACTATATTTATACTATAGGTGCAACTAGACTAAAATTGTCATCTAAAATAATTTTTTCTTTCTCCAAAGTGATTTGATTCGCATTCACTTGCAGTTCACTTGCACTTAAAGCAAATGTAAAAAAAGGTTGCTCATAAACAAATTCTACCTTTTGTCACGGCTCTACAAATCTTAATACACAGCTCTGGAGTTATATGAGGAAACAATAACCCAGCCATGAGGCGTCTCAGCTGCTTTTTAAACTTTGAAGCCAAGATATGCTTGTCAGAGCTCTGCGTCTCTGCCCTCCCGGGGGCTTTAGGGCAAAAAAAAAAAAAAAACACACGCTTTGCTTTGCACACCACGCTGATATATCAATGACCCACGGGACAAATTTACCCCGCGTTGTATTTCACTGTAATTAACTGTCATTACGCTGAGTGGTTTTGGCTACTTGGGAAATTAAAAAAGGGGGGGTTTTGTTACGAATAAACAAGATAATAAGCGGCAGTGTTTGTTCTCAAAGCGGTTTGTGTTTATTTGATCATATACAGTCAGTATTAGGTACAGAAGATGAGTGTTAACATTGCTGAAGCAAATGGCTCGGGCCCCGGTTGGGTTTGCATAGCGCAGTAGCATTCATGCAGAAATAATGGAGTACCATTGTGAAGAGCTTCTTTAATAGCCCTCCGCTATGCTTAAACAATTAGTTAGCGCATTGCGCCTCCCTTGCCATTTGGAGCACAGAATCGCTGGGCAAATCATACATCATTCCAAGGATGTAAACGTGAGGGGTGAACATGCTGTTTCAACAAGGTCATTGGTAAGCATGTGAGGAATAATTACAACACAAAAAAGCTCTTGTGAAGGAGAAGAAAGAAAAAAAAACTGCCTGTGGTCGGAATTGAATAGTGTTGATGGGAGACTTTTGTTTGATTTGCATGCTATTCTCATTTTTCACTGCCATACTTTTGTACTTTTTAGTAAATGGGTTTGCATGTTAAAGCTTATTAGAGTAATGTTTTCTTATTAGTGGTTAAACAAATCACAAACTTTGGATTTTGAATCAAGGATAAATGTTTTTATTATTATTACTATTATTATTATTATTATTATTATTATTAGTTTAGTTTAAAGCTTTATTAATCCCCTTGGGGCAATTCACATAACAAGAATGACACACTTAACACAATAAACACTTAACATCAAGTACACAAACAAAAACTGAAAAGAAAAACTGAAAAGTTTGTTTTATTCTGTTAAATAAATAAATAAGAAAAATAATAATATGTTATTATTAGCATATAATTTCTCCCCGCGTGGGTTTCCTCAGGGTGCTCCGGTTTTCCCCACCAGTCCAAAAACTTGGTACATGTGAATTGGGTATGCTAAAATTGACCATAGTGTATGAGTGTGTGTGAATGTGTGTATGGATGTTTCCCAGTTATGGGTTGTGGCTGGAAGGGCATCTGCTGCGTAAAAAATATGCTGGATAAGTTGGCGGTTCATTCCACTGTGGCAACCCCGCGTTAATAAAGAGACTAAGCCGACAAGAAAATGAATGAATGAGTAACATATGATTTGCTTTACAAATTATTTTCATTCATTCATTCATTTTCTTTTCGGCTTGGTCCCTTTATTAATCAGGGGTCGACACAGCGGAATGAACCGCCTACTTATCCATACACACTCATGCACACACATACACTACAGACAATTTAGCTCACCCAATTCACCCATATCACATGTTTTTGGACTTGTGAAGGAAAGCAAAGCACCAAGAGGAAACCCACGCCAACACGGGGAGAACATGCAAACTCCACACTGAACGCCAACTGAACCAGCTGAGACTCGAACCAGCGACCTGGACGAACGTGCTACCCACTGCGCCACCGCGTCGCGACAAATTATTTTATACATTTTTTATTTATTCTATGTAACTTATGGAACCGATACCTTTAACTTCATTTAAAATAATATTTAGCTGCTAAATACGTTTAATTAAAAAATAAGATATTCAGTTACTAAAACAATAATAACAGCAAAACAAACTCTAGTTCTTTAATATTTTTTATAAAAAATTAAGTCCCACAAAAAAGCAAAAAATAAATAAATTATGAAACCTATACTTTTAACAAAAATAATCTTAAGTTAATAATCTAAATAAATAAAACGTTATAATAAAATATTCAATTATTAAAACAATAATACATTTAATAAGCACAATAGTTATTTGATATTACTTATACGTTAAACGAAATAAAATAAAACACAAAATCAAAATATAATTAAACTATGGAACCTTTACTTTTAACAAAAATAATCTTTAGTAAATAACCTGATAAATAAATAAAACATTAAAATAAGATATTTAATTATTAAAATTATTAACACTAATATATACACTATGTCTTTGACATTCTTTATTCTTCTCATTAAACAAAATAAAGTCAATCAAAAAAGCAATGAATAAATAAATCATGGAACCTATAATTAATTATTAAAACAATAATAACTTTAATGAGCACAATAGGGTGACACGGTGGCGCAGTGGGTAGCGTTGTCGTCTCACAACTAGAAGTTCGCTGGTTCAAACCTCGGCTAGTTCAGTTGTCACAATTGTCAATTTATGTAAATAAAACTACATAAGAAACTCAAAACAATTATACATTTAACTAAAATCCCTGGAACTGGAAAAGAGTGCTTAAATTTTGGGCCAAAATACGTCATGCCTACTGCACTGTGTTAGCATAGCCACATGCTAACTTCCAAGTAGCACTATTTATTTGGTTCTGTCTGTGTGAATTGATCCAAGTTGGTCACTTACGAGACTCCATTTAATTCAGCATGCTGTGCTAAGAATCTGTCTGGCTCTTTAGACCACTGACTTTAGGTACAAAGTTATATGGTGTTACACTGTAATTGCTGGTCAGAACACAGAGGGCTACTGTTAAAACACTTAGCTATTCATGATAGCACCCGCTAACAATAACACGCTGAAGATGAGTGTAAAAATGAATGTGTTTACAAGTGCCTGCCTGTTTTTTACTCACTATAACAGAGGGAAAGTCCATATGCTGCTTCCATTTTTCCCCTAAGGATAATTTCATTTAGCAACACTGCCTTGTAGCACATCATTATTTAGCTGGGTAGTGATATAAACACTGAGTTTCTTCAGCAGTCTCGACTCCAGAATCAAACCAACCAATGTTTTCATTTTAAGTCAGAAAAATATGCTATATTTTATGAATCAATGCCCATGATCAAATGTAACCAACACTTGTAAACAAGTGTACCAATTAGTTTTAATTTGTCACTACAAAAAGGAAATATACTGAATTTAGTTGTAGAGAGTTTGATTTAAGTTGTGTCATTTGTATTTCTTGGGTGTGGCCACTAGAATGGACTACTCTGATTGCTGGGTATCTGAGTAGCATTGTGGGTAGTGTAGTTTCTCTAAACTATTTTTTTAAAGTATTTATATGTATAATATGTAAATTTTAAATGGGTCAGGTACAGATACAGCTTTGAAAATAGTTAAGAGACTACTTGTATTTCTTTATTGGGTATGGCCACTAGAATGGGCTACTCTGATTGCTAGGTATCTGAGTGGCATTGTGGGTAGTGTTGTTTCTCTAAACTATTAGTTTTTTTCTTTTAAGTATTTATATGCATAATATGTAAATTTTAAATGGGCCAGGTACAGATACAGCTTTGAAAATAGTTAAGAAACTACTTGTATTTCTTTATTGGTTATGGCCACTAGAATGGACTACTCTGATTGGCAGATATATGTGTGGCATTGTGGATAGTGTAGTTTCCTTAAAATATTAGATTTTTTTTAAGTATTTATGTACATAATATGTATATTTTACATGGGGCGGGTACAGATATAGCTTTGAAAATATTAAAGAGAGTACTTGTATGTCTTTATTCGATGTGGCCACTAGAATGGACAACTCTGATTGGTGGGTATCTGTGTGGAATTGTGGGTAGTGTAGTTTCTCTAAACTATTAGATTTTTTAAAAGTATTTATATGCATAATATTTAAATTTCAAATGGGACAAGTGCAGATACAGCTTTGGAAATAGTTAAGTGAATACTTGTATTTATTTATTGGGGGTTGCCACTAGATTGGACTACTCTGATTTGTGGATGTCTGTGTGGCATTGTGGGTAGTGTAGTTTCTCTATGAACTATTCCAATTATTTTTTTTAATTTACATGCAAAATTTGTATATTTTGCATGGGACAGGTACAGATATATCTTTGGAAAAAATAAAGTGACCACTTTAAAGGTATTATTATTTCTCTGGATTTTTTATTAATATACGTTTGAGGGAAATTTGAGTTTACACTTTTGAACGAATAAACTTGTGAACTTTCTGCATTTAAATAAATAAATAAATGGATAAATAGATTATTAAATAAATAAATGGCAAACTGTAACACTGGAGTCAGGGTACAACAGAGTTGAGGGTCCAAACGCAGTTTATTAACAGCTTAGTAAGGCAGGCAATGGTCAAACAGGAGCAAACAGTATCATGAGGGTAATCCAGTAGCATAGCCGTGGTCACAAGCAGAGGTCGGTGCAGGCGGCGAACAGGATAAACAAAGAAACAAGGCAAGGATCTAAAGGCACGTTTAGACTAGACAAAGAAAGCACTTTGCAATGTTACATATTAACAAACAAGACTCAGCAATATATTCCATGTAATCAGTCTATGATTCGTTTCCAGCTGTGTGTGCAATCAGGCAGAGCACTGGAACTGGTGTGTGTGTAAGGTGCATAATGGGATTTGAAGTCCAGTTTTGTGACAGATTTGTAGCTCTCCAGCGATCTGCAACTGCTAGATCGCTGGTGATTGTGACAAAAACATACATTTTATTTAACCAATATTTTGCCTTACTGTAAAAAGCAATTGGTTGCTTTACTTAAAAAAAAATTGTAAACACATTGCCTTCAAATGATTAAATAAATGAACTGTGCATAATTATAACATTTAGGATAAGACAATTTGACAATTTAACAGTTCCATGTTACAGCTGGTTTACTCACTTTTTATAAGGTAAAGTATCTCTTTCTACACTGTATTTAAATTTCTAATGATTTATTAATACACTGAAATCTAAGACTTTACTTCAAAATCAAATTCTTATCTACTTCAGTGTTTGACTTAGCATTTAAATTCTGTAAGTTTATTATAACTACATCTTTGTATGTCCTAAACGCCAGTAGTCTCTCAGTTATCGTGCTTTTGTTGTGCTTTAAACATTTATAATTTCCTCACAGTTTCTTACATTCCAGAGGATCTGTTTGTGTATTGTAAAGCACTGCAGAGCATGGAGCCTTGCAGAGGGAAAGAAACTGCTGCTTTACAATTCAGTGGTGTTATAGATTGTTTGACTGTAAGTTTGTGACCCTCATAGCAAACAAGGACTTCATCTGTTGAACTGCCCTGCAGGTTTCTGATGGTCTGTTGACATTATTAGATTAATGACGCATGCTTTTCAATGGCCTTTGTGGAAGTTTTAAGTCTAGATTAGAAAATGTGCATTCAGATGAATCTCTTTAATAAACCACTGTGCAGCTTGTGTTTTTGTGAGCTTGTTTTTTGGTTTTTTTTCCGGAGTCATCGAGTGAACGGCGAACAATGGTTCTTTGAGATGTTTAATTACTACTTCCTGGAACTTTCCCCTTTATTGTTGAGATTAATGAAAGATATAAGCTTACTGCAGTCTGCAAATTCACTTCTTTTATTTCACTTTATAAAGGTATATAGTTCATCCAGAGGACGTTATTTATTCATCCTCAGGGCATCTAAGGTTACTTTTTTTTGTGGTTGTCATAAAATAAATAAAATGATAGATAGATAGATAGATAGATAGATAGATAGATAGATAGATAGATAGATAGATAGATAGATAGATAGATAGATAGATAGATAGATAGATAGATAGATAGATAGATAGATAGATAAATGGATGGATGGATGGATGGATGGATGGATGGATGGATGGATGGATGGATGGATGGATGGATGGATGGATGGATGGATGGATGGATGGATGGATGGATGGATGGATGGATGGATGGATGGATAGGTAGGTAGGTAGGTAGGTAGGTAGGTAGATAGATAGATAGATAGATAGATAGATAGATAGATAGATAGATAGATAGATAGATAGATAGATAGATAGATAGTTAGATAATATTAATGTGTGTATACAAAAATAAATATATA